>NW_020949613.1:2966975-3194554 GCF_900497805.2 Vombatus ursinus
CTATCTATCTATCTATCTATCTATCTATCTATCTATCTATCTATCTAAATTTGCCAAGTAATACAGTTATATATTCCAAGTTATCTTGCCAGGGATCTGTCCCACCTTTCTATTAATGTACAGGATTTTTCATACACTTCTAATTTACTGAGTATGATGTTTGTTCATTAACTGTCAGCTAATTGACAAATTTAATCTGTGCCAATACCACCATTGTTAAATGATTTGCTTATTCATTTAAATGGTAGCTTCTGTTTTCATAACAGGCCCTGAGAACAAATACATGTTGTTTATTGAGCCCTAAAAAGTGATACATTGTGTTTATTTTTGCTTTTGTGTGCTAAGGGAAAACTGTTGAAGGTTCCCTTTCCAACAAACTATTACTGTGATAAGCCTCAGTAACTCCTCAGATTCATACAAGTCAAGGCAAACAATGCAAAATAGGATACAAGGTTAAAGTATCAATATAAGTAGTGCCATTTAGTTCATTGATCAGCTTTGCTAAGGTGATATTTTGTTGTTGTGTTATTATAATATTATTAACTAATATCCCTATAAGACTGACAAAGCACTTTATGCATATATTATCTCATTTAATCTTCATAACCCTGGGAGGGAGGCATTGTTTTATTCTCATTTTACAGATGAGGAAGCTGAGTCTGAGAGAGTTGCGCAGGACTTTCCCAGATCACGTAGATAGTATCTGAGGTACTATTTTTTCTGATTCTAAGTCCAACATTCTATCCACTTTATCATACAGCCTATGTGTATGTACATATATGTTTTAGTGAGTGTACATATGAGTTTTTATACAAACAGCTTTAAGTGGTTACTGCCAAACCACATCTGCAGAGGTATAGGCATGGGCACATGGTTTACCTACAGAATGTCTAAGGAGCTGCTTTAAGTGAGCTGAAAATAAGAATACTATAGGTATAGTAGAAAAACCTTTAGGCAGCAGCTTGGCACATCACAAATCATCTGGTCAAGCCAGGCAACCAGTAGATACTGCTAGACAGATTTTGAAAACTGAGAAAGCTTAATCCCAGAAAGGTTATGTGATTTAAGTTCATATATCAATCTGGAGATTGAAGGAGTCTCATGTGTCATCTGGTTCTACCCCTTCATTTTACAGATAAGGAAACTGAGACTCAGAGGGGTTGTGTCCTATTGAGACTCATACAGATATTTAACACAGAAGGCAAGATTTCAACACAGGTCCTGTAACTCCAGATTCATTGTACCATATTGCCTCCAATTAATGGAAGAATCAGTACAAGAAGCCATGTTTCCTAAATTACATTCCAGTACCCTTTCAACTAATGCTGTACTTTTAGAAAGATAGTTATCATGTCAAATGGGCTAAACAACATCTATAAAAGTGCCTTGAAGTACAGGTTTTTAAAATTTTATTTAGCAAGGGATTTCTAGTGGAGACCAACCAGTTAATCAATCTGATGAGCAGGAGATATAAATAAGATGGCTCATTTTGAATACTAAGTATTCCTGAGTTTCTCTTATTATATTTGAAATTTTATAAATCCTCTAAATATTAGACGTGCCAGGTCATTTTTAGCCTATCAGCACTTTATTTTCTTATGTAATTAAATACAGTACAGTACTATGTGATAGAAAGAGTATCGGACTTTGAGACAAGAAAGAAAATAGTTAAAACCTTGTCTCTGATATTGGTAACACTCAATCCATCAATCAACAAGGTTTCATGTCAGAAATTCTGCTAGATGATAATGATACAAGGAAAAAAATTAAATATTTCTAGCCTTCAAGGATGGGCATGTTTCTTCACCTCTTTTGCTTCTTCATTTGTAAAATGAGGATAATAATACATGTAGTAGTATATTTGCCAGTGTTGCTGTGAGGATCGAATGTTTGAATTCAACAATCATTAAGAGTTTACTGTGTATAAGATACTGTACTAGGTACTGTGGAAACAAAGATAAAAACTGAACTTCAAGGTGCATTTTACTGTCTTTAATTCATGTTTGTAAAGCACTTTGTAAATGTTAAATAGCCATATACACATCAACAGCAAGAGTAAACTTATAACTCCATTCTCTGTCTTTTTTTTATTGAAAGACTCTTGAGGAATATATGAAAAATGAGTGTCTTTTTTCCAATGAAGAAAATTGCCAAGTCTATGTCTTTTAATAAGTAAAGTAATGTATTCATCAATTCATTTATCTTTCAGTAAATCAAGCATTTATGACCTGGAGAAGATGCCCACATAGGGTCATGGTAGAAAAAAGTTCAGAATAAGAATTGAAGACCAAAGATATTGAGGAAGAAACACATCACAGGCCTCTTGAGTTAACTAATTCAGATGATGATGGTGGGTATACACACACACACACACACACACAGGTATATATGCACATATATGCCTATTTGTATGTATAGAAACAATGCAAGCACATACATAAGGGTATACGTATATGTATTTATGTGTGTTGTTTATAAGTATTTATATGTGAATATGCCCATAAGTACCATAAGTATAAATGTGCATGTACATATACACAGGTTCACATACAAGTCCATTCATGCCAATAGTACCAAAAAGAATCTGTTTTGATACCTTCTCTGAATCATAAACCCAGAGAGTTTCTTCTTTCAAATGAGATTTACAAGATATCATTTAAGGTTGTCTCTCATCTCTAGCATTAAACTTGAAGTCAGTAAATCTTTGGACCAAATCCTTCTTCAGGCACATATTCTATGATACCAGGCAAGCGAAAATTCCTTTGAACCCTAGTTTTCTCATCTGCAAAATGGGAATAATAGTAGCACCTACCTCAGCGGTGTTGTGAAGATAACAAAGTATATGTTAAACACTATGTAAAATTTAAAATACTATATAAATTTCAGGCATTATTTTTACCATTATTAACATAAAATTCTAATATCATGAATTTATTGCTATATGCAGATGTTACAGAATAGAATATGCTTCTTTCATCACAAAAATGACAATCTTGGTAGAATATGCCTCAGCAGTCCTTTGGGTAGCACTTTGAGAAATTCAGAAATACTCATTTTTTTCATAATCAATGAATCAAGACTTTATTAATGGAACATGTAACATTATAATTATTTCTCATTATGAATAATTGCCTACTAACCATTCAGAGCAATTTATTTCAAAATCAAAAGAGGTAGTAAAGTATGATGGGAAAAAAATCATTGACTTGGAAGGCAGAAGACGAGTTTTAATCTTAGTTCTGCCACCTACTAGCTATGCAATCTTAAGAGAGTCATATAATATTTTGGAGGCTTCAGTTTGCTCGTCTGTTCAGTGGAGATAATACTTGCCCTGCACAACTTAAAACATTGCAAGGATAAAATTAAATCATCGATGTGAAAGTGAAATCATCTGTATGAAAACCATAAGATGTTTAACATGTAAGATATATGGTGATATTACTCCTATTATTATGTCTTTAATGTTTCGAAGGCCCATAATTTCCTAGGTATTGGGTACTTCTTATGCTGATCATAACCCCATTTCTTTCCTGTAAGATTATAGCTGAAAACTGCTGTGGCCCAAAAAGTCTTTACTTTGTGACCAACCTGGAGACAATCTCTTCCAAACTGAGCTAGGCTCATTTTCAAATGACAGACATATTGGATCCATTACTGGGTCTATACTCAATGTCTTTCCAGAATAATATGAACTTTCAGAATTTGCACCCTGAATAGCATGGACTGTGAGACTTCAGGGTCACCACCATACCAGGATTAGGTAACAAGGAAGTACTTTAGTGAAAGATCATTAGTATCCCATTTATTATTACAAATGCTATTATTTAAAAAAAAAGAAAACCTTATATATTACCCCTTAGAATTCTTTTTTTAAAAAACTGACAATATTAGCTCTTTGATGGTTGCTAACCCTATGACCAGAGAACACAGCATAACATATATATATATATATATATAGATCAAATAGATCTTAAAGGTCATCTAGTATTTACCTTTCATTTTATCGATGAAGGAAATTGAGTTCAAGAAAAGATAAGTTACTTGCCCAAGCCTATAGGTAGTAATTAGCAGAGCTGGGAGCTGGTCCCAGTTTTTCCAAATGCAAATCCAACACTTTCTCAAGTTCATCTGTCAGAAGTCTACATGCATCTGCCTGCTAAGCATTATTTTCATATACACATACATATGCACATACATACGTGTACATACATATACACATGCATATACACAGAATGTAGAGAAAGATAGTCATGGTATAATGGATAGATAACTGGCCTTAGTGGATAGAAAGCTGGCAATGGAACCAGGAAGACCTGCATTCATAGTTTTCTCTCTGGCACATGTAGGCTGTGTGACCCTGCACAAATTATTTAAACTTTGCAGTCTTCTAGGTCAAAAGTGTCAAACACATCCCATAGGCAGAAGGTTTAAATGTAATAGTGAAATGTTTAACAAAATAAATAAAAATATAATAGAATGCAGATAATATTAATATGTAGTTTCTAAGCCAATATACTACTGTAGGAATCCTGAAGTATGAAGTCCTAATTTCTATTTAAGTTTGACACCTTCACTCTAGGCAACTTTTCTAGATACTTATTACAGAAAATGCACCAGAGAAAGAACTGATAAATAGAAGTGTGTATAATATATATATGTATATGTATATATATGTATATGTATATATGTGTGCATACATGTGTATACATGCATACACTCCTACACACACATACACATATTTGTGTCTAATGGTAGCCATCTCTAGGGCAGGGAGGAGGGGTGGAGAGGGAAGAAAAAAGGAGAAATTTTTATAACTTTATTATATATTTAAAAGGCATAGCAAGTTGTACATAATAGATTTGCCATTTCATGTACAATCATTTTTCATTATACAATGTTATAGAAATATTTATCATGTAAATTAAAAATTAAATAAAGAAAAATTTTAAAAAATGCATATAAAACTTTCTTAAGTCAATGAAAATCACAGGCACAATTCCCAGTGCCTATATTTTGTATTTATATGCTTACAAATTGTTTTTCCCATTAAAATGGAAGTTCTTTGAGTATAGAATTTCTCCTATTTTTATCTTTGTATTCCCAGCCATTAGCACACAGCCCAGCACTTAGTGGGCTTTAATAAATGTTTGTTCATTAATTAATTTGTAACATCATCTGGGACTAACATACTTAGGACAAAGAACTGGAGTCCATTAGCTAACGGCTACACAAGCTTATTGAATTATCCACACATACCTCATCCTTTTTCCAGAATAGCAAATTCTTCTCTATCCCCTTTTTCCTTTAGCAAACTTAATGTCAATTATATGTTTTTATTAAGAATCTCAGAATTCTTCATAGTCTAGAGAAGTTTCAGTTGCATTGTTTTTAATTTATTTTGACATTAATTTAAAAAAATTGAGTTCCTGTCTCCCTGATTTTTGTACCCCTCCACACATTAAAAAGATAAGAAATGTGGTATCAATTCTTTATATGAACTCACACAAAACATTTTCATTTTACCCATGTTGCAGAAGAAAAGTGAGAAAAAATAAAGTGAAAAATTATATTTTAATCCACACTCACACTCCATCAGTCCATTCTCAGGAGGAGGATAGCATTTTTTCATCATAAATCCTTCAGAAATGCCTTGGATCATTGGATTAATTAGAATAACTAAGTCATTCACAGTCTATCATCCTTACAATATTGCTGTTATTGTGGACAATATTCTCTTGATTCTGCTCACTTCACTCTGCATCACTCCATTTAAGGCTTTCCAGATTTTTCTGAAACCTTCCTGTCATTTCTTAGAGCAAAATAGCATTCTGTTACAATCATATACTACAACTTATTCAGCTATTCCGCAATTGATGGGCATCCCCTGAAATTCCAATTCCTTGCCATCCCAAAAAGAGTTGCTATAAATATTTTGTATATATAAGTCCTTTTCCTTTTTCTTTGACCTCTTTAGGATACAGATTTAGCAGCAGTATTTCTGGGTCAAAAAGTTTACAGCTTTACCAACAGTACTTTAGTGTCCCAATTTTTCCACATCCCCTCCAATATTTGTCACTTTCCTTTTCTGTTGTATTAGCCAATCTAATAGATGTGAGGTGATAACATAGAGTTGTTTTAATTTGTATTTCTCTAACTAATAGTGATTTAATCTTGCTTCATATAACTATAGAAAGCTTTGATTTCTTCTTCTAAAAACTGCCTGTTCATATCCTTGACATTTTATCAATTAAATATTGACTCATTCTTATAAATTAGATTCTATTATTCAAATTTTTCAGAAATGAGAACTTTATTAAAAATTGTAAATGTTCTTTTCAATCTTGAATGCATTGATTTTATTTTGTAAAACCTTTTTAATTTGATGTAATAAAAATTGTGCATTTTACTTCCTGTAGTCCTCTATTTTTGGGGCGGTAGTTAATTCTTCCCTTCTCCATAGACTCAACAAGTGAAATTTTCTATGCTCCTCTAATTTGCTTATGATATCACCTTTTATATATAATTGTGTATACATTTTAACCTAATCATGTTATACAATGTGAGATGTTGGTCTATACCTAGTTTTGGCCAAACTGCTTGACAGGTTCCCAGCAATTTTTTGTCAAATATTGAGATCTTGTCCCAAAAGATTAGATATTTGTGTTTATCAAATATTGTGTTACTATGGTCATTTACTACTATGTTTTGTATACCTAAACTGTTTTACCAGTTCATTACTGTATTTCTTAGCCAGTGATTATTTTCATGATTACCACTTCGTAATAGAGTTTGAGATCTAGGACTGCTGTGCCACCTTTCTTCACATTTTTTTCATTGGTTTCCTTAATACTCTTCATCTTCTGTTCTTCCAGATGAATTTTGTTATTTTTTCTAGCTCTGTAAAATAATTTTGGTAATTTGATTTCTATGGCACTGAATAATTAAATTAACATAGTTAGAATTGTTTTTTTTTAATATTAGCTCAGGCTACCCCATGAGCAATTAAATATTTCTGTGACTGTTTAGCTCTGCCTTTATTAATGTGAAGAATGCTTTGTCATTATGTTCATAAAGCTCTTGGGTTTGTCTTGGCAGGTAGACTCCCAAGTATTTTGTAATTTCTGCAGTCATTTTAAATGGACTTTTTCTATCTCTTCTTGCTGAGATTAATTGGTAATATTTTAAAAATGCTGATGATTTATGTGTTTATTTTATATCCTGCTAAAGTGATTAATTGTTTCAACTAGTATTTTAGTTGATTCTGTCTTGTTTTCTAAGTACAGCATCATATCTGCAAAGAACATTTTCCCCCTCATTGCCTATTCTAATTCTTTCAATTTCTTTTTCTTCTTTTATTTCTATAGCTAGCATTTCTAGTACAATATTGAACAACAGTGGTGATAATACACATCCTTGTTTCACCCCTGATCTTATTGGGAAGGCTTCTAGATTATCCTCACTGCAGATGCTTAATGATGGTTTAAGATAGATAGTACCTATTTTAAGAAAAGCTCCATTTATTCCTATGCTTTTTAGTGTTTTAGTGTTTATGTGTTTTTTCAAAAGTTTTTTTCTGCATCTATTGAGATAATCATATGATTTTTCCTATTTTTGCTATTGTCATGATCAATTATGTTGATAATTTTCCTTATATTGAGCCTGCCCTGCATTCCTGGTGTAAATCCCAACTGTGTATTGTTGTTGTGATATATTGATGCAATCTCCTTGCTAGTAATTAATTTAAAAATTTTACATAAATATTCATTAGGGAAATTGGTCTATAGTTTTCTTTTTCTGTTTTGGCCCTTATAGATTTAGGAATGAGCATCATATTTGTATCATAAAAGGAATTTGATAGGACTCTTTTTTACCTATTTTTTCAGTTTATATACTATTGGAATTAATTATTCTTTGAAAATTTGATAGAATTCATTTGGGAATCTATATAGTTCTTGGGGGGAGTTCATTGATCACTCATTCAATATATTTTTCTAAGATAAGGTTATTTAAGCATTCTATTTCCTCTTCTATTCATCTGAGAATTTATATTTTCATAAATATTCATCCATTTTACTTAGATCAGCACTTCTACTGGGATATAATTGGCAAAATAATTTCTAATTATTGCTTTAATTTCATTTTTATTGGTGGTACAATCAACCTCTTAATTTATGATACTGGTATTTTGGTTTTATTTTCTTTTTTAAAATACAATTCACCAAAGATTTATCTATTTTCTTGTGTTCTCTCCCCCATAAAAACAACTTTTTGCCTCATTTGTTAGTTCAAAAATTTTAGTCTCAATTTTATTAATTTCTCCTTCAATTTTCAGGATCTCCGATTTGGTATGTAATTGGGGACTTTTACCTTGTTCTTTTTCAATTTTGTTTAATCGCATGTCTAAATCATCGATCTATTCTTTCTCTCATTCATTGATGTGCACATTTAGAGATATACATTTTATCTTAAATATTGCTTTGACTGTATCCCATGAATTTTAGCATATTGTCTTGTTATCTTTTTAAATTTTTGTTATCTTTAATGAAATTATTGTTTCTATGATTTGTTCTTTGAATCACTATTTCTTTGTTTTCAATATTGAGTTTTATGAAATAAAATAAGCATCTCCATAACATAGTACAGTAAAAAAGATGATTGTACATGAAACAGAAAATCTACTACGCGCAACTTGCTATTCCTTTCAAATAAACAATAAAATTATCTCTTAAATTTCTTTTTTTCTCCCCTCCACCCTAAAGATGGCTACCATTAGACACACACACACACTCACAAACACAGACAAACACACACACATAAAACTGTTCTATACATACTTCTATGACCCACTTATTCTTTAGATTGAATCATTTAGCTTCCAATTAAAATTTTAACTATATTTCCATAACCCTTTATTGAATTAATTTTTATTGCATTATTATCTGACAAGGGAGCATTTAATATTTTTGATTTTCTGCATATGTTTGTGAGTTTTTTATGCTCTAATATATGGTCAGTTTTTGTGAAGGTGCCATATGTAGCTGAGAAAAAGATATATTCCTTTTTATTTCCATTCAAATTTCTACCAAGGTGTATCATATCTAACTTTTCTGAAATTCTATTCAATTCCTTTAACTTTTTTCTTCTTTATTGTATTTATTTTATTTTACTTTTCTTCTTTATTTTATGGTTGGAATTATCTTGCTCTGTCTATTTCCTCCTATAAGTCATTTAATTTTTTCACTTAATATTTGGATGTTGTGCCATTTAGTGCATGTATTTTTAGTATTCATATTATTTCATTGGCAATGGAACCTTTTAGCAAAATATAGTTTCCATGATTATCTCTTTTAATTAATTTTTGCTTTTGCTTTGTCTGAGATCATAGTTGCTACCTCAGATTTTTTTTACTTTAGCTGAAGCCTAATAGATTCTGCTCTATCCCCTTAATTTTTCTCTCTGTTTTTCTCTTTGCTTAAACTGTGTTTCTTGTAAACAATGCATAATTGGATTTTGGTTTCCAATCCATTATGCTGTTCACTTCTGTTTTATGGGTGAGTTCATCCCATTCACATTTATAGGTAATTATTACCAACTGTGTATTTCCCTCATCTGGAGAAGGAAATGGCAAACCACTCCAGAATCATTGGCAAGAAAACCTCAATGGGGTCACAAAGATTCAGACACTACTGAAACAACTGAACAACAAATTTCCCTACATCCTATTTTCCCATTTTATCCTGACCTTGCCTTTGGGTGAAATACTCTGAAGCATTTGTAAAATGGAGAGTAGTAAATATCACAATATACAGATTTTGACTATAATTAGAATGTTAAAATACCTTTTGTTCCTTTTGAGGACTTTCTCTGTCTCTCTCTGTCTGTCTCTGTCTATGTCTCTCTCTCTCTCTCTCTCTCTTTCCTGTCCCTCCTCAAAATCTGTTTTGCTTCTAACCACTACCCCCCTTAATCTTTCCTCCCTTCTATCAGCTTCCCCTTTCTCTTATCTCCTTCCCCTAACTGTTGTTGAAAACGATGGGAAGACATGAATAAAATGAGACTTGGTGAACAAAGCAGAGCATGAAGGGCTCTATACAAATTTGTTACAACAGTATAAATGAAGGCAATTCTAAAGGGCAATAAAATATATACCATATATAATGGGCTATGTTGTTACTAAGGTATTTAAGTTAAAGCATATGGATTATTTTTTTCCTATTAACTATCAGTAAAGTACAAAGTGGTAAGTGCTATATATCAGTCATAATTACTCTTTATTTCAGATAAGTAATTTCACTGACTTAGGATACTTCTTATGAGGAAAATCCTTCTACCAGTGTTATTGTGAAAAGGTTTGTCATTTTATAATATTAAATAGTTGCAGCAAATTAGGTGGAAATGAATGAGGGTGGAGAGGAGGTGGAGGAGGAAGGAGGATTGATTTAGGTTTTTCTTGGTATCTATTTTGTCAAAACAAAATATTACAGTTTTTAAAATCTAATTAAAATGACAGCAAGATATACATATTTATAAGCTGACCCTCTCCTTTTTTAAAAAATCAGTTAGGTCCAGTTAACAGAAGTTACTGAGGTAAATCTGACTATAGGCCCAGTCAAAGATCAGCCTAGGTTGTGTGAAGGCTAAAATTAATGGTCCTCTTTATAATACAATGATGTTCTTGTTTGGGAATCCTAACTTAAAGCACCCCGTGGCTTTCAATCAATTTAATCTGGAGACAGTTTTTAAACCTCTTTCTGTTTAAATCTCTGAACATTTTTTCTGCCTGAACATTATTAACTAATACAACCAGTTTTCAACATTTAAAACCTTACCAATGTTCCCTCACAAAGGTCAGATTCATGTGTTTATTTTTATTAGAGATCAGCTAAGAGGTAGCCTGACCAAGTGGAGAGAGTGCCTGACTCTGAGTCAGGAAGACCCAACCCTGTTATGACTCCTTCTGACATATACTGGCTACGTGACCATGGCAAGTCACTTAACCTCTTAGTATCCCCAAGTAAATCTCTGAAGTGCACACTAGTTTCTGATGTACCTTGGCAGGGGCAGTTTCTTCACCAGTCCTTTAACAAACATATTAAGTTCATACCAGAAATTCCCTATACCAGTGAAATCATAAGTTCTGACTGAAACATTTTAAGAGGTCAGCAAGTTTTGTAGAAACCAGAATTTATCTCTGAGATCATAGATGCAACTCACTACAAACTGGTCTACCTATCCATGTTCACACCTAATACCCTGGCCTCATGAAAGTCTAGTTTTACCTTAAATGTGATTGAGACCTTCCTGATGACTTGATTCATTCAGAGGACTAAAAGCTCAGGATCTTGACATTACTTCTGAGTTGTCTGAATAAAAAGTAGCCTGTAGGGGCACAGAAGGACCTCTGATGCTCATTGACTAGAAAAAAAAAGACAGGAAACTCAGGCAAGGAAGCTTTGCTTAGCTGAATTGACTTAAGGTGTCCTTCTTCTCCTATGATTGGGAAAATCTATTTTGTTATCTGTTGAGTAATCTATGAATATCTTATTTTCCCCCAAACCTACAGTACCAAAAGAATGGTCTAAATAGGGCCTAGCCCAGAACACCCTCTCATAAATACATATATCTCTTCCAAATAGATACTGGGACAAGACATGAAAGATGGCTGAAAGCAGATCCATCTCCACTCCTGGAAAAGCATTTCAAAGCACATTCCTTTATTAAACATTCTGTAAAAAAGATCAATGTGTAGTATTGTGTGTTCAAGAAAATGGTTAAATAAGGGTCCACCACCTGAAAAGTCTAGGAATGTTCAAGTAAAACATG
Organism: Vombatus ursinus; assembly: GCF_900497805.2. Classification (NCBI taxonomy): domain Eukaryota; kingdom Metazoa; phylum Chordata; class Mammalia; order Diprotodontia; family Vombatidae; genus Vombatus; species Vombatus ursinus. The sequence continues at coordinate 2,978,799 of NW_020949613.1, forward strand.
AAGACATTTATTGATTTAGGTGTCATTCATATTGACTTATTCCTGCAGTATAAGTTGCACGAGACCAAGTGAGCCCTGCCTCAGAGAAAACTCATGTATTTCTGTAGTATATTTGAATAGAGCTATGGGTTTTATTTTCTTTTTGGCTTCCATTTCCATTTTTTGTCAGAAGAAAAATAACCTCAAAATATTCAATTTCAAGGTTTTTTTTCTCTTTTTAAAACTTAAGGAAAAGAAAAGAAAACAACTTACAGTCTCTTTAGCTGGCACTCAGTAGTTAGTTAGCTTTAAACTTAATCTGATAAGGAGAAGAAAGAGGGTTTTCTTCCCTTAGAATCCTAGCTGAACTCACATGGTATCTCTGTCTCTGCCTTGGCCTTTCACCATTCTCATTTTACTCTAAGCATCTTAGACTATAGAATCCAAGATTTGAAATTTCAGAAGGATTTTCTTTCCCTACTTGTACCATTCTGCGTTTAACTATGTTTTGCCTGTTAGAACATTCTTTGTGATTCCAAAAAGAAAAAAAAAAAAACCTTCAAAAAATATAAGTCCAACAAATAGGTAATGGCTGATAATGTTATAGCATTTGAATATAATGGAATAGGATTGTACCATAAGGATTGGTGTGGGGTTTTGGGGGATTTGACTGTGATATCCTTGAATAAAGGGAATTGTCAGTGAGGAACTCCTCTACTAATACAAAATAGCATCTGTGCTCTGAAATCTAGAGCCTTAGAGGAACTATTCTTAACCTAGGATCCATAGACCACTCCAACAGGTCCTTGGACCTCTAACTGAAATTTAGAATTCATTTCAATTATGGATAAAAGTAATAAATGTTATTCTGAAGAATCCATAAGCTTTTCCAGACTTCCAAAGGGGCCCTTCACATACACACACACACACACACACACACACACACACACACACACACACATACATTAAAAATTTATACTTTAAAGATATAATTGAAGCCTCAAGAGGTTAAGGGACTTACCGAGGGTAGTGCATCAGTTACATACCTGAGGCAAACTTTGAACTTAATTTCTTAATCTTTAATTCTTAATTCTCTGAGATTGAATCTCTTGCCACACTGTAGCTCTATATTTTGAGGAATGATATAGAAAAAGGAATCAGAGAATCAAGAAAGGCTTGCGTAAAATAATGCAGAATGAAAAGCACAGAGCAAAAAGAACAATATGCATATTCAATGAAACAATATAAATAAAGACAGCATGGGAAGGCAAAAAAAAACCTTAATTAAATTGCAAGAGTCAATGTTAGTACCATACTTGTATGGCTATGAATTATTGAAAATAGAGATCTGTGTAAACTGAAATATTGAACTTATTTACGGTTGACTTAATTGTATAACCTTTATGTAAGGATGAAGGCAAAAAGAAGGTCTCCATCTCTACATGGCCTTAAGCAACAGCTGCTCTCACACCTTGTTCCTTGTCTTTCTCAAAACCTTAGGATGCAAAAGCCTGGTACTAGGAGCATGCTTGGCATAACTTATAAGAAATTCTCAAATTTGTAATTTCTTATGAGATGATAACAATTCATTATACACATATAATAATTGTTTAATCATTCTTCAATCAATGGCACTCATTTTGAGTTGTTGAATGTTTGTTATCTGTTATCTGTTATATGTATACACATGTATACATATATACATGAATGTCTTAGTATTTATAGGGCCATTCCCTCTGTCTTTATCCATTAACATTAAAAAAAAGTTTAAAATCGAACAAATATAATTATGGCTTGTTCATCCTATAGTATGACATGAATTATATTCTTTATTTTAAAATTGCTAAATAAATATAGTCTTTCCTTCATATGTGTACTAATCTGGATTAGGCACAATAAAGATAAAACATGTAACAATTTGATTCATGAGGAAAGATGTCTCCTTATTCCCTAGCATGGGAGAAAATGAAGACAATGGAGAAATAGCCTATCCTATAGGGCAACATACCAGTACCTCACTATCCTACAGGCAAACCAATGATGCAAGGGTTTTAGTGGCCCCCTTTCTCAACCTATCTTACCAGTAAATCTGGATCATTAGGAGTAGATAAGGAGGTTATACAATGTTAGAGCTGGAAAGGATTTTGGAAATCATTTAGTCCAACTTCTTCCTTTGATGAGATAGCTGAGGCTCAGATACCTTACGTAACTTACTCAAGTTTGTGGAATAGACCATAGGTCTCATCAAGTCCAGTCCAGACTCTTTCCCCTCTATACCATATTACTTCTTTCTTTTCTAAAATTCTTAGTGATATATTTTGTTTTATATCACCTCCATTTCTACATATATCTTCCTCCTCCCCACTCAAGTCGTCACATCATTCTATTGACCACCAGGCTCCTCCCTTCCAGGGAAAAGAAGAAAGGCCACTCTATAAAGTCTTCAGTCATGTCTCCTGCCTGGCTCCTAAGAGAAGAAGAGAAACACTATTCCCTCAAATCCAAGCACTTGTTCCTTACACTGAACTGCATAAGATTCTGAGAGGACTCAACTCTGAGGTCAAACCCCTATGGATAATAAAAATCTATCTAAGGATATTCCACAGTGATTAACAAATTACCCTCCATGCCCTCCCCATCCTACTGATTTTGAGCCTGTGCAGTCATTATTCAAACACCATTTCCCTTACCTACTGCCTCCTCATGTCTTATTCTTATCAAATGAAATATATGTAAAAAAAAAACACTTAGCACTTTACCTGGAATATAGTAGATGCTATATAAATACATATTCCTTTTCCTTCCATCACTCTGCCCCCAATGTGTCATTCTAAACCTACCCATGCCTTTCATCATGCTCTTTGGAATGTTCCTTCTGTAAGGAACAAACTTGCTTTCATCTTAATTCTTTTCTTTTACCATTTACATCTACTGGCTCTCATTGAGACATAACCTTCTTGGCTGCCCTTTCCAGTACTGCCTGAACTTTCACTTATTCCCCTTGATGAGATGAAATGGCAAAGTTGGAATATTTTTGGTTCTCCATTGCCACTTCTAGTTTCCTCCTTTACCTATTTTACTAAGCAATCTCTTTACCTTTAGCATTCATTTAATCCATATCTACCACCCAATCAAAATTCTACTAGCTACTGCCATTGATTTCCAAGACACTTCTTTCTTCAACAGGTTTAGTGCCTTTATCATAGTCTTTCTTTCCTCCCTGAATTCTGCTCTCATACTAGTGGAATTCAATATACATATTGATACTACCTCAAACACTCTCACATCTCAGTGCTTCAACTTAATCAATTCAAATCACCTACTCCTCTACTTCAGCTCAGCTACACTCACAGCTGGTCATATCCATGATCCTACCATCACCTACAAATGCTCTACTTTCATGTGCATGAACTTTGAAATTCCCTCATCTGATTACAATCTATTACCATTATATCTCTTCCTCTGCCTTGCAATATCAAACTCTGTTAATTGTCCACACTATATCCTCCAATCTCTCAATCCCTAAGTATTTTCCCAGTACATAACCCCTATAATCTTTATTTCCCCTATCTTGACTCCTTCATGAATCACTCCCACTTTTACAATCCTATTCTACTGAGTCCCTTGACCTCTTATCATTTCAAAGATCTTGCTCTTCCAACCCTCAGTCTTGGATTACTCCTACTATCTTCTGCTTTTACACTAATATGCATGCTGCTGAATGAAGATGGTAAAAATCACAAAACCATCCTGAGTCCACTATAAATTAATGTTACATATCTTCAACTGGGCTCTCATTGCTACAAAGCAATCCTTCACCTCTCTAATCAACTCACTTCCCCATTCACTACAGTGGCTCTTCCAAACCTTTTCAACCCTCTTTAAACCTTCCATGGTTCCCCTATCTCCAACCCATAAGTAGAAATTTTTGCCTTGTATTTTGCCAGAAAAAAAATGAGACCATTTGATGAAAGCTCTCACTTCTCTCCTCCTCATCATCACACATTAGCCAGATGCTTTCTGTCACAATCTCCTCCCTTCCTCATCTGACATGGAGAAGTGACTCTTCTCCTGCTCAAAGCAAACCCATCTCTGGGCATTAATCTCATCTTCTCCAGTAGATTGCCCTCTCTATCTTCCCCATATTGTTTCTTATCTACAATCTCTTCCTATCTACTGGCTCCATCTGTATTATCTAAAAATGTGCCCATGTTTTTCCATCCTTAAAAAAAAAACCCTCACTTGATATATCCATCCCCACTAGATGTGATATCATATATGTTCTCTCTTTCATGTCTAAATTTCTTGAGAAGGCTTCTACAATAGGTGCTTCTTCTTCTTTCCCTCTTACTACCTTCTTAACTCTCTGCAATCTAGCTTCTGACCTCACCATTCAACCAAAACTGCTACTTCCAAAATTACTAACAATTTCTTATTAGCCAAATTTAATGGCCTTCACTGAACTCCCATCTTTCTTCACTGCTCTGCAGCCTTTGTAAGTGTCAAACACCTCTTTTTGATATTTTCTTCTGACCAGGTTTTTATAACACTGCTCATGGCTAGTAGATTTTAGGAAATGTTCCTCTGTGACTAGAGTTTAAGAAATACTGGAGAGTAGAAGCATGAGCCACACTAGGAAGAGAATGAAGACTTCTGAGTAGTAGAGAGAGAGATCAATAGAAAGATCTACCCTTATCCCAAAATCTTTATGCAGTATGTGACCAAGAAACACCCAAGACTTATTGAACTTAATAACTACTACCCACTTTGGATGATTCATGTAGAAGTAAATGATAATGCCAGAAGGGCATTTTGCTTACCATTGCTAAGGATTATGAGGACTTACACAAGGAACTGAGGGCCTTAGAGTCATGGATAGTGTTTTCATTGTGAATTCTAATACAAGGCAAATACTTTGAAGGAAAAAAGAAGAACTGGAAGGTGACTAATAAGATAGTTGAGATGATTGAGAATCTGTCTCCCTCAAATCATTTTTAGAGTTAGGTGCTTGGCAGAGGTGAACAGTGCATATAATGTCTGTTTTTATCAATGTATTAATAGTTTTTTGATAGATTTTTCTTTTTCTTTTGTTTTTTTGAAAATTTCATAAAGTATGGCTCTTGGAGAGGAGGGAAGGCAGTTTTCTTTTTTGTTCCTTTTTTATTAATTAATTAATTTATTTTTAGCTTTTAGCATTCACTTCCACAATATTTTGAGTTCCAAATTTTCTCCACATCTTGTCCCTTACCCCACCCCAAGATGGCATGCATTCTGAATACCCCTCTCCCTAATCTGCCCTCCCTTCTATCTCTTCCCCACTTCTCTTATCTCCTTCCTCTTCAATTTTCCTGTAGGACAAGATAAATTTTTATACCCCATTTCCCTTATATCTTATTTCCCAGTTGCCATGTCAAAACAATTTTTTAACATTTGTTTTTTAAACTTTGGGTTCCAAATTTTCTCCCTTCCTCCCTCCCCAACCACCCTCATTGAGAAGGCAAGCAACTCAACAAAGGTTATACATGTGTGGTCATCAAAATACCTCCATAGTAGTCATATTGTGAAAAACTAACTATATTTCTCTTAATCCTATCCTGCCCCCCCATTTATTCTATTCACCCTTTTGACCCTGTCCCTCCTTAGAAGTGTTTGCTTCTGATTACCCCTCCCCCAATCTTCCCTCCCTTCTATCATCCTTCTGCTCTCTTATCCCTTTCCCTCCCATTTTCCTGTAGGGTAAGATAGATTTCCATACCCAGTTGAGTGTGTATGTTATTCTCTCCTTAAGCCAAATCTGACGAGAAAGAGATTCACTAATTCCCTCTCACCTTCCCCCTTTACACTCCACTGTAAAACCTTTTTCTTCTCTGTTTTATGTGAGATAATTTACCCTATTCTACCTCTCCCTTTCTCCTTCCCTCCATATAATCCTCTCTCACCCCTTAATTTTATTCTCCAGATATCACTCCTTCATCTTCAACTCACCCTGTGCCATCTATCTATCTATCTATCTATCTATCTATCTATCTATCTATCTATCTATACATGTATTTTTCCCTCCAACTACCCCAGTACTGACAAAGGTCTCATGAGTTACAAATGTAATCTTTCCATGCAGGAATGTGAACAGTTCAACCTTAATAAGTCTTTTATGATTTCTCTTTCCTGTTTATCTCTTTATGTTTCTCTTGAGTCTTCTATCTGAAAGTCAAATTTTCTATTCGGCTCTGGTCTTTTCATCAAGAATGCTTGAAAGTCCTCTATTTCACTGAATGTACATTTTTCCCCTGAGAAAACTAAAGTTGAGTATCCAGTTGAGAAAACTAAAGTCAAGTATCTTTCCCAAGGTCATGAAGAAAGCAAATGTCTGGGGCTAGATTTGAATTTAGATTCTTGAGTTCTATCCACCATATCAACTAGCTGCCTCTAGGCTCTGAACTCTAGCCTAATAAAAATTGCTTTTAATGAAGAACTCCCCTTTCCCCCAATAAAATATAATAAACCTTTATTAAACATCTATTGTGTATAGGGTACCATATTATGTACTGAAATCATGCAAAGTTCAGATAAGACAAATTTCCTTAAGGAATGTATAGTATTTTAGAAAGATAAGCTATATATGTGGATTAAGTTCATTTACAATATTACATAATTATTTAATAAAGAATTTAAAGCATCATATTATGAGTGGTCTGAGGGGAAAGATTATATCAATTGAGGAGATCATAGAAGGTTTATTGAAAAGGGTGTTATTTTAGTTGGTATTTAAAAGATGGATAGGCATTCAGCAGGAAAAAAAAGGATAGGAGGGAAGGAGACCATTCTAGGTATAGGGAAAAACCTGAAGTGAAGGTATAAGAGTAATATGAATGTTTTTATTAGACAGCCATTTTCCCAGTTTGGCTTAGAGAGTAGAATGTGAGCATCATCATATGAAATAAAGGTAGAAAAATGGAGTGTACCAGATTATGGCTTTCTGTAATTACTAATTTTAAGGTAACCGGAAGAGTTTGAATTTTACTTTGTAGACAATATGGGGTCACTGAAGTTGTTTTCATTTTTTTGGTACAGAAATAAGATTAATATCAAATCTATGTATAGGAAAGATTTTTCCATCAGTAGAAAGAATGCTTAACTAGTGGAGGTTTTGGAGGAAAGGAGATGTGCAAGCACCAAAAGCTATTGCAATTACCTGAGTAGGAGATAACAAAGGGGTGTATTGGGATAGTGACAGTGGGAATAGATAAAAAGCAGAGAGATTTCACAAATGTTGGGTAATGCATAGGACCTCAACTATCCTAGTTGAGTGGATAGAGGTAGTAAAAATGGTGGAAAACAGAAATATTCAAAGCTACACATATGTAAGGTAAATCAGAAAGAGAAAACAATTCAAGGAGTAAGACAATGAGGTCAGGTTTGAAGTGCTGGTCAGATATTTGAGTCACTATGTCCTTCTTGTTAGAAGTCAGAGAGCCAGTTCTGAAGCTCAGAGAAAATGTCAAGACTCAAGACACAGATATGGGAATCATCTACGTAGATGTGGTAGTTAAAACCATGGGAGGATATTAAATTACCAAGGAAGACAGTATATATCATAAAGGTGTAAAGGGACAGACTCTTGGGTAAAGCTTACATTGAAGAATAGAAAAGAGTGATTGGTAAAAGAGTTCAACGAGGGAGGGCTAGAAGGAAAACTAAGAAAGCGTTGCTTTATTGAACCTCAGATGTGACAACTCATTGAATATTTGAGGTGAGAGCAAGAGACAGAGGATTATATTAAACTTATAAATATGAATAGCTCACAGAATAGTAGTGTCCTCCACAATGCTCCTATAGCATTTAAACCCCTTCGCTATCTGACTCCAATCTATCTTTCCAGACCTCATTCCATCATATAATCCTAATTCTAATAAAATATACCTATTTCCTACTTCCTAGGTATGACATTATATCTCTTGCTTTCATGCTTTTGAATAGACTGTGCTCTAGGCCTAGAGCACATCCACTCTTCACCTCCACTTCCGGCTTCTTAGCTCATGCCACCTTCTCCTCCTCCTGTCCTTATTGTTCAAATTTTTAACATCTCCTCAAAAAAATTACTATGTATGTATTTTATAATTCATGTTAATGCCTACATTTGTCTCTCTAATAAAATGTATCTAAGTTCCTTTTTGCCAGGACTATTTCTTTTTGTCTTTTTATCCCCAGGGCATAGAAAAATGCCTGGCTTATAATAAGCAATTAATAAAATGCTTGTTGAATGGAATATTGAATAAAGCATCTTGTTGCTAAATTCATTGAAAGAATTGAGAAAATGACCTGAAATTTGATAAATGGCAAGAGCATTGATGGCTAATGAGTGGTACAAGCAGATTGCACAATTCTTGAAAGAGGAAAAGTCATTGAAGGGCAATGGTAGAGGGATGGTCAGGAAGTAGCAACAAGGATCAAAAAGTATGTACATTCTTCTTCCTTCCTTGTGAGTCAGAAGGAGTAGGAAAATTAGTGACCAGAAATGTGTCTTTAGAAGAAAGATAATTTCTTGGTTACATTGTGGGATTTCAAAATTCCCAGATCTTGGAGTTAGCACAATTATGAGTCCCAATTCAAATGAAGCATGTGTTAAAAACAAAGTGGCAGAAGAAATGTTAATTGAAATATTTGAGTACATAGAGAGTTAGTTGAAAATAGGTCAAGACTGTTGGAATATAACTGGACCAGCCCTAGGAAGCCAAAAACCTCTGGTGTGATGTAATGATATCAAGGACATCTCAGAAATTCTGTTAGCATAAAATAGTCAAGATGTTAGGGAAGCCATGATGCAGCCAGTGGCCTCCCTCATCCAACAGAATCACAGGAATGCTACTTATATGTCCCGCTCCCAAGGAAAGAGAAGAGGTCAATGAATAATGTCTGAACAAAGAAACTAGGAAGATCTATGGCTTTCCCTACCCAGAAAACTTCTTAGTGAGGTTCACCAAATTTCCTGATCACATAACCCTGGCATCTAGCTCAGCTTACAGCTGGGCATCCCTCCAGGATAGTAGAGGAAAAACATTAAGCCTGGGGTCAATAAGTTCAAATCCTACCTTTGACTCTATATGACCTCAAACAAGTCAGTTAACCTTTCTGGGCACCAGTTTCCTCATTTATAAAATAAAGTTGTTAGACTAGATGGCCTCTAAGGTCCTGTTCATTTCTACATCAAAGAACAATGAATTCTGACCTAATAAGTTACATTTTCAATTATACTGCAGATACTGTGGTGGCTTGGGACCAGACTTCTATTACTAGAGTGAGCTCAACACAGATACTAGTGGAGAGTAGAGAATTTTCCTGAGGACCAACATGATTGTGTTGCAGACACACAAGCTCTACTTTGAAAAGAAACCCACAAAACTGGGGCTCAGCAAAGTCCACGGTATAAACTGACATACTACCTGCAAGGCAACATGCTAGGTCCTAGGGAAAAATTACAAAAGTGAGACAGTCCTTACCCTGTAGGTACTTGCATTCTTTCAGGAGATACAACATCTCACAGATAAGTAAATTCAGAAGATATACACAATGGATATATAGTGACCACAGCAGGTTAATAACCAAATGGAAAATCAAGAAAGACCCTTAAAGGAGGTGACACTTGAGCTAAGTCTTGAAGGGAGCTAAGGGTTTAAAAAAAGGTAGTGATAGTGGGGCAGAGCCTCCCAGGTATGGGGGATGACAGCCCATGCAAAGGAATGGAAATAGGGGAATGAATTGCCCCATACCATGAAAAGCAAGAAGGCCATTTTGGCCAGAGCCTAGAGAACATGGAGAGGAGTAATGGAAAGTTTGGAAAGGCAGGCCCAATGGAAAAGAGCTGGCAAAGTGAGGTGGAAGTACAATCCACCTTGAAAATGGAAAGAGAATCAAAGCTAGGACTCACCTAATGGGTGAGAGGGGTGAAGCCCATGGTTTAAACTACAAAGATTTGGTAACAGGAAGTCACAGGCAAACATTCATGGCAGACAGAGAATGATCTCAATATGTCACTTGGCCAAGCCCAGGGGTGTAGGCACACTTTAAACTCAGTCATGTGCAGAAGGACTCTGCTCTCCAGCCTCACCTGAATTCCTTTCAGGTGGTGAGCTCCTTCATTCATGTCCACAATAATCAAGGAAGTAATTGAACTGGGACAACCATCACAATTAATAAATATTTGTGTAACAACAATGTGTTCTCAGACTTGGGGCTACCAAAAAGTGTTATACATGGTTCCTACCTTCAAGGGAGTAATAACCTAAGAGATGGAGTACAACTACTTAGTTAAGCAGTTTGGTTGTACTCAACTGACCTGGAAGTGTGCTGTTACTGTTGGCTTCTCATTGAGAAGGGGTATGGGTAATAAAGGGAAAATTATGTCTCCTCCTAGACTGTATCTCAGGAAAGAACCCTCAGACTTTGGACAACCAACACTAAAAATTTGGTGTTATGCTGGACTATACTTCATTGTCACTGTCATTACTGCAATGAAGACTAAGTGGAATCGTGGATAAAGTGCTGGATTTGAAGTTGGGAGACATGATCTCAAATAAGGAATTTACCTTCCTGTAGCTCAAATTTCCTCACCCATAAATGTGGGAAATAAACATATTGTTACTATTGTTGGAAGTGTAGTTTTAATTCAGAAAGTGCAATAGAAACAAGAAGTATCATTACAGGCACTGTAATGCTAATCTGTTTACATCCCTACAAGGGAAGATAATAATTGTAATTCTTAAAAATTATATCAGTAATAGAACAACTAGAAAGAATATACATAGATGGTATGTGTATAAGGTGAATTTGAGGGAGTGACAAAGATTAATTAAGGTATGAAAAAGAGGAACACACTGTGTGCAGAAGGAAGGGAGAGGTAGAATGGGGTAAATTGTTTCACACAGAGAGGCACAAAAGACGTATTACAGTGGAGGAGAAGATGGGAGGGTGGGTAATGGATATTGGTTGAAATTTACTCTCATCAACACTGGCTTAAAAAGGGAATAATATGCACAATCAGTTGAATATAGAAATCTATCTTACCTGATAAGGAAGTAAGAGGGGAAGAGATAAGTAAAGGGGAGGGGACTGAAAAAAGGGATGGCAAATTGGGGGAGGTGGTAGACAGAAGCAAAACACTGGCAAAGTGAGAAAGGGTGAATGGAGAGAGAGGACAAACAGGAAGAAAAATAGGAAGGAATGAAATACATAGTTAGCAATCATAACTGTGAATGTGAATGGGATGAACACTCTTATAAAATGGAAGCAGATAGTAGAATCTATTATGTTTCAACTGAAGTAAAAAAAAGAAAAAAGAAAAAAAATCAGGAGGAGCAATCCTGATCTCAGACAAAGTGAAAGCAAAAATAGACCTAATTAAAAGAGATAATGAAGGAAACTACATCTTGCTAAAAAGTCCCACAGACAAAGAAGCACTATCAACACTAAACATATATGCACCAAATGATACAGTATCCAAATTCTTAAAGGAAAAGTTAAGTGAGTTATGGGAAGAAATAGTGAGCAAAACTGTACTAGTAGGGGACTTCAAATGTCCTTTTTTGGAACTCAAAACTCAAAAATAAACAAGAAAAAAACTAAGTAGTAAAATAAAATATTTAAAAAAACTTGACATGACATGACTGACCTTTGGAGAAAACTGTGAATAGGAACAGAAAGGAATATATCTTTTCCTCCATAGCACATGACACCTAGACAAACACTGACTATGTATTAGGTCCTAAAAATTAAGGCATAAAAACCTCAAAGCTAAATGTAGAAAGGGAGAAATATTAAAAGTATTCTTTTCAGAACATAATGCAATAAAAAAGATTTAACAAAGGGCAGTGGAAAGATAGATTACAAATTAATTGGAAACTAAATAATTTAATCCTAAAAAATAAGTGGGTGAAAGAAGAAATCATAGAAACAATTAATAATTTCATTAAAGAGAATGACAACACTGAGACAACATCCCAAAATGTATGGGATGCAGCCAAAGCAGTATTTAGAGGGAAATTTATTTCTCTAAATTCTTACATCAACAAACTAGAGAAAGAGCAGACCAATAAACTGGACACACAACTAAAAAGAAAATAAACTAGAAAAGGAACAAATTAAAAATACCCAATTGAGCACCAAATTGGAAATCTTAAAAATCAAAGGTGAGATTAATAAAATGAAAGTAAAAGCAAAAACAAACAAAAAAGAACAACTGAAAAAGAAAAACTAATAAATAAATCTTAGAACAGATTTTATGGGAGAAAAACAGTAAGATAGATAAGCCATTGGTTAATTCAGTTTAAAAAAAAAAGAAAGAAGAAAACAAAATTTCCAGCATCAAAATTGAAAAGAGTAAAATCATCACCAAAGAAGAAGAAATTAAAGCAATCATTAGTATTTTACCCAATTATATGCCAATAAATCTGACAATAGGAATGAAATAATTGAATATTTATGAAAATATAAATTACCCAGCTTAACAGACCAGAAAATAGAATGCCTAAATAACCCCATCTTACAAAAAGAAATTGAACAAGCCATTACTGAACTTCCTAAGAAAAAATCTCCAAGGCCAGATGGGTTCACAAGTGAATTCTATCAAACATTCAAAGAACAATTACTTCTAATACTATATAAACTATTTGGAAAAATAGAAAGAGTTCTACAAAATACTTTTTATGATACAAATGTGGTGCTGATACCTAAACCAGGAAGAGCTAAAACACAGAAAGAAAATTATAGACCAATTTCCATAATTAATATCAGTGCAAAAATTTTTAACAAAATACTAGGAAGGTGATTCCAGCAATATACCACAAGAATCATACACCATGACCAGGTGGGATTTATGCTAGGAATTCAGGTTTGGTTCAATACTAGAAAAATTATTAATATAATTGGCCATATGAATACCAAAAATAACAGAAATAATATGATCATCTCAATAAATGTTGTAAAAAAGCCTTTTGACAAAATACAGCACCCATTACTGTTAAAAACACTACAGAGTATAGGAATAAAAGGAGTATTCCTTAAAATGATAAGCAATGATGCCCATTATCACCACTATTACTCAATATAGTACTAGAAATGTTACCTACAACAATAAGAGAGGAAAAAGAAACTGACGGGATTAGAATAGGCAATGAGAAAAGAAAACCATCACTCCTTGTATATGAAAAGATGGTATACTTAGGAAACACTACAGAATCAACTAAAAAACTACTTGAAATAACAATTTTAGCAAAGTTGCAGGATGTAAGATAAATCCACATAAATCATCAGCATCTCTTTATATGACCAGAAAGTCTAGCAGCAAGAGACAGAAAAAGAAATTCCAATTAAAATATATATAAATAGTATAAAATACTTGGGAGTTTACTTGCTGAGACAAATCAAAGAACTATATCAACACAATATGAACACAATTACAAAACACCACACAAATGAAGTCAGATCTAAAAAACTGGAAAAAAATATCAATTGTTCATGGGTAGGCTGAGCCAATATAATAAAAATGACAATTCTGCCAGAGGTCCTAAAAGTGGATGATACCAACCCCAGGGAGTGCTGGAACAATCCAGGGGGATGGTGGTAACCTCAGGTTCAATTATGGGGCATTGAATGAAAATAAGAGGGTGGTGGAAGCATAAGGAAAGAAGAGAAGATAAGAAAATTTTGAAAGACCATTCAAACATGTTTCATCTGTTGTGTAACAGAGCTAAAGTTGTAGTAATTACATTATTTTCCAAATAAACACACAAAATTCAAACTATAACTGATCAGTGGTCAAGCACACCAACAGGTCTTAATAAGCAAGCATTGGCAGGCAAGAATGTTGAGTTTTGTCGGGAAGTCCAGCAGGAATAGAGGCATGTAATGACTTGTTTACAATACAATACAAAACTATATAGTTACATGATACAATATTGTATCATCAAAATTTCAATGCAGGAAAAAACCTACAAATTTAAAATAAATTATTAAATTTAAGATGCAGCATTTTAACATATATATGTATATATATATAATGTATACATATATTATATTTTTAAATGACAAATTTTAAGGAAAAAAACATTGAAAGACTAAAGGAAGTTGATGTCCAGGAGGTTGCTGAGTAATTTTTTAAGGGGGCTGTAGGCTAAATAAGTTTGGGAACTTTTGGGAAACTTATTTACTTATTCAGTGCCATACCAATCAAACTACCAAAAATGATTTGATAAAGCTAGAAAAAATAACAACAAAATTCATCTAGAAGAACAAAAGGTCAAGAACATCAATGGAATTAATGAAAAAAAATACAAAGGAAGATGGACAAGCAATACCAGATATCAAACTATATTATAAAGCAGTAATTATCAAAATTACTTGGTACTGGCTAAGAAATAGAAGTGGATCAGTGGAATGGATTAGGTACACCAGACACAGTAGTCAATGAAGACAGTAACCTAGTGTTTTATAAAACTGAAGACCCCAGCCTTTGTGGTAGGAACTCGCCATTTGACAATAACTGTGGACACAAATGAGGTATAGACCAACATCCCACACTGTATTCCAAAATAAGGTCAAAATAAGTACATGATTTAGACATAAAGGATGACACCATAAGAAAATTAGGAGAACAAAGAATACTCTACCTGTCAGATCTATGGGTAAGGGAAGAATTCATAACCAAACAAGACATAGAGAGCATTATGAAATGTAAAATAGATAATTTTGATTACAGTAAATAAAAAAGTTTTTTGCACAAACAAAGCCAATGCAATCATGATTAGAAGCAAAGCTGAAAACTGGGAAACAATCCCTATAGCAAGTGTTTCTTATAAAGGCCTCATTTCTCAAATATATAGAGAATGGAGTCAAATTTATAAGGATACAAATCATTCTCCAATTGATAAATGGTCAAAGGGTATGAACAGGCAGTTTTCAGATGAAGAAATCAAAGCTATCTATAGCAATATGAAGAAGTGCCCTAAATCACTTTTGATTAGAGAAATGAAAATTAAAACAACTCGGAGGTGCCACCTCACACCTACCAGATAGGCTAATATGACAAAAAAGGAAAATGATAAATGTTGGAGAGGATGTGGGAAAATTGAGATAGTAATGCATTATTGGTGGAGCTGTGAACTGATCCAACCATTCTGGAGAGCAATTTGTAGCTATGCCAAAAGAGCAACCAAACTGTGCATACTCTTTGGTCCAGCAATAGCACCACTTGGTCTGCGTTCCAAGGAGATCATAAAAAGGGGGGGGGAGGGACTTAGATGTGCAAATATATTTATAGCAGCCCTTTTTGTGGTGGCAAAATATGGGAAATTGAGGGGATGATCATCAACTGAGTAATGTCTGAACAAGCTTCAGTATATGAGTGTAATAGAATACTATTGTGCAATAAGAAATAATGAACAGGCAAATTTCAGAAAAACCTGGAAAGACTTGTACAAACTGATGCAAAGTAAAATGAGTAGAAACAGGAAAACATTGTACAAAGTATCAGCAAAATAGTGTGATGATCAACCATGAATGACTCAGTTCTTCTCAGTAACACATCAATCCAAAACAAGTATAAAGGACTCATGAAGGAAATGCTATCCACATCCAGATGAAGAACTGATGGACTCTGCATGCAGATTGAAGCATACTTTTTTTCACTTACTTTATTCTTTTTTGTGTGTTCTTTTTTTCTTTTGATCTGTTTCTTCTCTCACAACTGTGACTGATATGGAAATAGGTTTTACATCATACTACATGTATAATCTATATCAAATTGCCTACCATTTTTGGAAGAGGTTGGAGGATGGGAGGGAAAAATTTGAAACTCAACATCTCTAAAAAAATGAATGCAAAAATTGTCTTGACATGTAATTGGGAAAAATATGTATGTACTATTTTTAAAGAATATGCCCTGACCTTTCTTGCTTCTCATATTTTGCTCATGATGTTCTTTATGACTGAACTACCTTCCCTCCACATTTCTCAAAGTTAAAATCCTACATATTCCAGCACAAATGCTACATCCAATTTGCAGACCTCTATTATCTTCCCAACTAAACACACTCCCTCTATTCTTTTAAATATAATGTATCTATAATACTTAATACTATACATATATTTTCATAATCAATTTGCATTATATTTATTTGTACTAGAGTATAAGTTCATTGAAGGCAGAGATTATTATTTTTTTTCTTTGTATCTCCTATTCCTTCTGCTTTTCATAGTTCAAGGATCCATAATTTTATAGCTGAGGAAATTTTATTCCCATAGCAATGAGGTATAATTCCATCTGAACAAACTACAAGCTCTGTGCTACTTGTTAGGTTGAGACTTTTTATAACTCCAAAGTGTCATTCCACAACCAATTTAGCTCTCTGTCTTTGGACTTAGCCAAAATGCTCCTCAGAAAACAGACATACTGCCCAACATCAGCCTGTATTTAAAATCCTTCCAATTCGATAAGATCAGCCAGAACTTGTTTTCTGCTGTCCCAACCTCCAAGAATTCAGCATCACTATAACTAAAATCTAGCTACACCAGCCTCCTTTTACTTCCTTGAACATGACTCCATCTCCTATCTCATAGCCTGGCACTGACTACCCTATACCTGAAATGTTCTGCCATGTCATCTCTTCCTTGCTTCCTTAAATATTTAGCTCAAATCCTACCTTCTACAGGAATGTTTCCCTACCTCCCCATCCCAGTTCCTAATGCCTTCACTTCTCAGATTAATTTTATATGATCTGAATATATTTTATATGTGCATAGTTATTTATATGTTTATCTCATTAGAATATGAGCTCCTTAAAGGCAGATATTCTTTTTTTTTGGCCTTTGTCTGTATCCCTAGTGCATAACAAAACCTGTTCAAGTGTAAGGCCTTAATAAATGCTTGTTGACTGGCCTTGCCATATTGAGACACACACACACATATAGACATATATGTATGTATTTATGTGTGCATGTGTGTGTATACTTAGATGAAGTGGAGAATGGCTTTCTTTTAATGTTACTCAAGTAAAGATATTGTGGGTCTTTTTATAAGTTCCTCTTTCTTGTCCTAGGGACCAAAGAAAGTTATAGAAGTCCACAGTAAGAGGAGAAAGGGCACACAAATAAGAATCTGTTCCTCTTCCCCAACAACACATTCTAGTCTTCTCCACCCTTAAAGTTGGAAATTGAATGTATACCTTAGTATACTAAATGACATAATTATTAAACAGAAATGGATTCCCTAACTTCAAAATCATTTTACTTAAGCATAAAGGTATGGGAAGGGGGAGGGGAATAACTGGGTGGGGTGAAATATCATTAGTATACATTCCCAGGGTATGATGAATTACCTAGGGGAGTCTTAATCTACTAATTGTTGCAACTACTTTATGCGGTTTTCTAGGTGCTCCAGGGGAAAAAACAGTTTGTAGCTTAGTGGGCAGTGGGGGATGAAACAGATTGTATCACTAAAACAGTTTTTGGAAGGATACTACCCCCACTGTCTCACCTGATACTGGCACTTTCCATTCAGGAACAGGATAGTCTACAACTGAGTGGCAGATGGACCATTCCTGAACTCAAATCCAGGCCGGTGTGTTCTTTTCCATATTCCGTTTCTCATTTTCATGACTGAACATGTGTCTAGGGTGTGGTCCTAATGATTCTTTCTGGAGCCCAGATGGAAAAGGAGAGGCTGAGCAATCTGTCCTTCCTGTATGTTTCTGAGAAGACACCTTGCATTCAATTCAATGCACTTTGGAAAGATGAGCACACCCCTTTCACCCTTTCATCAGCATTGGCCCCGTGATTCTAGCAAAACCACCCAGTAATGAAAGTCTGTCTTTTTGTAAAAGGGTGGAGTTTTTGACTATTTCATAATTATAGCATTAGTGAACTCCCAGGTTTTGGGAGGCTGCATCAGCTTTCCCTAATGGTTTAGTAAAAACAAAATCTGGGAATTTTTAAAGGAGCATATTTTCAGATGAGTTGATATAGGTAATTTTAGTCTGCATGTCTTTAAAAGAATCAATCCATTACTTTCTTTTTTGTAATTAAAAACAACATTGAACATCAGTAAAAGGGTATCTATTATTTCCTGCATGGCTCACCCATAAATAATAAATTTGAAGTTGATGTTTCTCAAACTCTCTACAGAATAATTTCTCTACATTCCTCCAATTATTCACAATCATAAAATATGAATTATGGGCTATCCTAGCCTGACTCTTTTTATTTTTAAATGGAAATATTAATAATCTCAGACATACTTTTTTTTCTTTCTTCCTTTTTCTCTCATCTAAAAATGGAAGCAGAAAATTAGCAATCAGAAAGCAGACACTCCATTTAACTCCTTAAAAGCATTTTCATGTCTCTTGGATCAAAACTTTCCTCATTCAAAATTGTGGTAGAGTGATTACAAAAGACACTGAATCTATTGATTGATAAGAAAAGCTCTTTTTTGTGGGTTCTTTGTAACCAACCCCAAGAATGACCTGTCACAGGAGAGGCTCTGTAGCTGCACTGAGCACCTAAAACTCAAAACATGAGAACCTCCTTTAATGGTTGTTTGACTTCCATGTCCTAAACAAACATTAATCCAGTAAAACAATATAGTCATGACCTCCAGACAAGAATATTCCTTTTTTTTTTGTTTCCTTATTCTCTCAGTATAGTGCCTGGTACACAGCTTAAGAAATGCTTGTTGACTTGAATTCAACCGAATTTGGTTGCCATTTCAGATAACCACCAAGAGATATGGAGCAAATATGACCATATGAAAACTCTACTTGTTAGTCAATGCCAGTGATTGCCACTAAGATGAAATATAAACTCCTCTATTAAGCTTTAAAAGCCCTTTATGACTTGGCCCCAACCTATCTTTCCACACCTGTTAGACATTATTCCTTTTTTATTCTCTGTGATTCATCCAGATTTGCTTTTTCTCTTTTCTTCACATATTCCATTCCATCTCCTTTGCACTGGCCATCCTACTCCAAGAATAGGCTCCTTCCCTACTGATTCCCTGTAGAGTTCTCATACAATCCCCTGATGACTCCTTTTACTCCTGTTCTTCTTAGATAACTTAATGCTATAGCAGATAAGAGTGTAGGATTTGGAGTCAGGAAAACCTGAGTTGGAATCCTGCCTTAGACATTTACTAGCAGTTTGACCCTGGAAAAGCACTTAACCTTTCCGTGTCTTGGTTTTTCTCATCTATAAAATGAGAATAATAATGTGCCTACCTCACAAGGTTGTTTGTGAAGATCAAATAAGTTAACATATGCAATGTACCAGTACTATCCTTTAAAAAGTTCCTCATTGGTTATGCTCCTGCCATCTGCATGGGCCCAACACGTGCCTCTCCATTACCCTCTGTGTGATAGTCATTTTTCAGTTCTTCAAAAGTTGTTGCATTCCATGTTTTTTTGGCAATACAGGAATTAAATGACATTAATAATCGGAACTTAGCAACTGAGGACAGAATGTCTGCTGAGCTTTAAGATGTTTTTTGGTTGCTTAACCAGAATCCAAGCCCAAACTGGAAAGCAAGCACAGAACAATGAAGACTTACCATCTTCCTAACAATCACATTAGCTAACCTCAAACCTCTCATACTAATGAATCTTAACCTCAGGAGAGAGTTATGTGCTACTGAAAAAACAATGCCTATTTGCAAAAATCTTCTAAACAAGTATTTACATGATGGGCCGCCTTAGCCCAGAGGGTTTTGACTACATAGGCTCATTCCTTTGTGAAAGGCAAGTAATTATTTTTCAAGATGAGCATTATCAATGAGGATCTGCAAAGACATGTTCAGAGCTTTGCCTCAAATGCACAGGGACTAATGGGACAAAGTCCCTCCTCCTAAATTTGAGCATTTGTTCGGTAGTGAGCATGCTTAGGTAAATTATGCCATTTCTTCTAAATCATTATGTTCAAGTTCATGCAAAATACACCCCTGAGACTCTATGGAAGAAGGTTGGAAAACCCTGAGTTCAGCCCACAGACTTGTTACCTGTATGACTTAGTGGAAATCACTTTATTTCCCTGAGCTTCCATTTTCTCAATTGCAAAATGAGGTAGCTAGATTTGATGGCCTCTAATCCCTTTCAGCTTCTAGGAATCCTTTAGGGTGCATTTAAAACCTACATTGATGTGCGTGTTTTTTTTTTAATTAATCAACGTCCAATATTTTAAAACATATAAAATGAAAACAACAGTCATTATTATACTTTGATAGGGTGGTAGTAGTAGTTAGGGGACATGAGTTTGTAGGTTGAAGTATATAGACCAGGGGTTCTTAACATTTTTAATGTGTTATTGAAACCTCTAATAGCCTATATACTCCTTCTTGAATAATGTTTATAAATATCAAAAATGAAATATATAGATGTACACAGAAAATCAATTACATTGAAATATATTTATATAAAAATTAAAGACCAAAAATTTGACAGAAGAAACCTTAGAAATCATTTGTTTGATCTTCCTGCCCTTTTTTTTAAAAAGGTGAAGAAACTGAGGTACAGAAAGTTGAAGTGAGTTACCTGAAATACCACAGGTAGTTAGTTGTAATTCTTTGTTTTTTCACTTTTTGTTGTTGTTCAGTCATTTATTCATGTTCTCCTCCTCAAGACCCCATGGCCCTTAACACATGAGGTCCTTCTATCCTCTACTGTCTCCTGACATCTGTCCAAGCTCATGTTTTTTTGCTTCCATGACACTATATCCATCTCATCCTTGGCCATTCCTTTTTGCTTTTGCCTTCAATCTTTCCCAACATCAAGATATTTTCCAAGGAGTCCTGTCTCCTCATTATGTGCTCAAAGTATTTAAGCTTCAACATTGGTATTTGACCTTCCAGTGAATAGTCTGAATTAATTTCTTTAAGTGTTGACTGATTTGATCCCCTTTCTGTCCAACGGACTTTGAAAAGTCTTCTCCAGCACCACAATTGGAAAAAATCAATTCTGTGGTGCTTAGCTAATCCAAATCTCACAGTCATACATTTTTTGTTATATGTAACACTAAATTACAGATATAGATACTGGGGATTAAAAAATGCAGTTTAAGGAAGATATTTGGTTCCACCCTAAATAATTTCTTATGCTCATTAAATATGCAAGAGTGTGCATGTGTGCACATGCACACTCACACACACACACACAATTGGATTTTTCCACTTTTTTCTTGACAATGTTTTGACTAGACCTTATTGCTTTTATAATTAAAGAATTTTGCATTATCACAATTACTCCCTTCATAAATTAGGCCTAATGGAATGTTGCTGTCTCAGTGTTCAGTGCCCTATAAATTGTTCTTTTTAAATCAGTCAAAACTTTGGAATGTATTAGAATCATGCTTTCTCTGAGAATGGAACCTCCACAGCATGTCTGCATCTGTCTCCTTATCTACTGACACAGTTCAGGCCTTCATCTTCTATTGCCCAGACTATTTTGACATCTTCTTAATTGTTCTCCAATCAATCAGCCAACAAGCTTTTATTAAGTGCTTGCCAGGCACTGTGCTAAACAGTGGGGGTAGAAAGAAAGGCAAAACACAGTTCCTGCCCTCACAGAGCTCATAATCTCACAGGGAGATGACATGCAAACAACCACGTATAAACAAGTTATATACAGGAGAAGTAGGAAATAATCAGTAAAGGGAAGGTTATAAAATTAAGAGGGATTGGGAAATAGAAGGTAGGGTTTTATCTGAGACTTGAAAGAAGCCAAGAGACAAAGCTGAGGAAAGATGGCATTCCAGTTATGAGGGACAACCAGGGAAGATGCCAAAAGCCTAGAGATGGAGTGTCTTGTTTCAGGGACAGAAAGGAAAATCATGCTATTGAATGGATGAGCATGTGAGGGAGACATTAAGGTATAAGACAACTAGAATTATATGTGTATGGAGTAAGAGGCTAAATTACAAAGGAATTTGAATAGCAAATAAAGGATTTTATATTTTGTCTAGGCTTCTAGGCTCTCTTCTCTCCAAGCTATCTTTGATACAACTACTAAAATAATCATTTAAAGTATTGGTGACCTTGTCACTCCCTCCAAGGAACTTTTAAGTGATCATTATTTCCTCTAAGGATAAAATATCAACTCCTTACCTTGATTTGCTAATCTAGGTCCATCCTGCCTTTCCAGATTGATTTCACTTCCCTTCACATTCTCCATAATCAGCCAAACTGACCTACTTTCTACTCTACACACATGATATTCTATTTTGCTTCTGTGCCTTTAGGCACAGGTTGTCTTCATTCTTGAAAGGCACTCACTCCCTCTTCATCTCTTACAATCTCTAGCTTCCTTAAGTGCTCAGGTCCTGTGTCACCTCCTATGGAAAACCTTTACTGACAAACCCTACTAGTATTATTAGCTCCCTCCTTGAATTGTCAAGTGCATATTCTTCTGTTTACATGTGGTATCCACCAATAGAAGGTAAATTCCTTGAAGGAACAGGCTGTTTTGCATTTTATATTTGTGTCCTTAGGACCTGGTATCATATTTGCTCCTAGTAAACATTTAATAAATCAAACATAAACTACTTTTGGATTGAATTGGAGGATGACCTTCTAAGAAATTTAAATCATCATTCATACACAACAGTTCCCCTCAGTGTTTAATGTTTTCTTCCCCTTTTGGGGTAAGAATATGTCTCAAATTCTTTCCCTGTCGACATAGAATGGAAAGAACTGCAGATATTTATTCTGGAAAGGAAGACAGGGAGCAATATATATAATGATTGTCATTAAGTATTTGATGGGCTATTAAATTCAAAGAAATATTTTTTTAACTTGGCCTCAGAGGTCAGAACCAGGAAGAATGGGTAGAGGTTGCAAAGAAGATCTATGCTGAATGTTAGGGGGGAAAAAACTTCTTAATAATTAGCACTCTAAAAATGGAATGGTCCCCCTGGGAGATAGTAGGCTTTCCTTCAATAGAGGACATCATATGAGGAGTACATTTAGGTATAGATTCTTATTGAAACATAGGTACAAGTTCAAGTTGGATTAGATAGTCTCTGATATCTCATTTTACTCTGAGATTTGTGATTCAGATTAGGAATTTCTCTAAATGGTAAGGAAGCTACCTAAGATCTGAACCTCTACTTTGGGTTTCCCCCCTCAAAAAAAACCCACTAAAAATAAAAAAGAGAAAGATCAGTCAAGGAAGCAAAAACCAGAGGAATTACAGATTCTCTGTTCCATTCTTCCCAGTTGCTTTTGATGCCCTCTCATATGCAGGTACAGTCAGTGAATTTTAGAATCCCTAGCAACATAACTAGTCTCAAAGTGTGCATCAGAAGATGAAACAGGAGGATGAAAGAAAGAGATGAGGGCTGAGTGTGATAAGGAAAGTTCCTGTGTGGCATAAGTCACAAATAAAGACAGTAGGATTATGATAGTAATGGTGATGATGGTCTCACTCAAACAATTCACTTACATAAGTAGTGTTTTACATTTTATTTTTAAAAGCTTGCAAAAATGCTTTCTGCATATTTTCTTTGTTCTGGGGATAGCTTTTGTTTTGACAACACAGTCATTTCTGGAAATACCTTTTCTACCCCCCACAGCCTCCTCCAAATTGAACCCAATCATAAAACAAAAGAAAACAAGTCTGTGTATTTTTCACAGAAATGCCATAAATAAAAGCACTACATGATTAAATCCAGTATTTTGTTAGACACAACCTGGTGAGCAACAAAGGCATCATTACAGTAAAGTGAAAGTTAAAAATTCATTGTCAACATAGAGCCAACCAGAACATGTCAAATTGAAAGATACCTTCATGAGCAACTTCTTTGTACTGAATGCTTCTTATCTATCTGGAAAATTTTTTGAAACCCATCTGTTTTCTTTAAGAATTCATTTTGTGTAAATTGACTATTCATTAAAAGGATTTATCTGGGAATGGTGGAAGAAGGCTCACTTTTTATTGTCATTTTTCCATTGTCATTAGCATCATTTAAGCTATTTTAAAATATAAATCACAATAAAAGTAACTTAGGAAAGATTCAAAGATATATAGTGATTAAAATATTTTAAAGTGGAAAGAGCACTGGCATTGGAGTGAGAAGACCCAGATTTATATCCCCAGCCTTGTTATTTAATAGCTGTGTGATTTTAGAAAAGGCATAAAATCTCAATTTCCTCATCTAAGAACATCATGGAAGAAAACCTGCCCTTTTTATCTGGGTTGTTGTGAGAATTGTATGAGATATAATTTCTTAAATTGCTTTATAAGTTGAAACACACTATCAAAAATATAAGCTATTATTATTACTATTATTGTCATTATTAAGATAAATCTTTGCAAAAGTCATTCACTAAAGAGCTTCTTCATGTCAAGAAAGTGACCTTGTGTTCTTAAATATTATACCAGAAAAGCCTAAGTTTTGAAAGGTCTTGCCAAGGTGAAAGGCATTAAGAAGCCTCCTAATGACATTATTGCCATCATCCTCTTCATCATCCTCCATCATCATCATCATCATCATCATCACCACCACCACCACCACCACCACCACCATCTATTAATTAAGTGCCCATCATTTGCCAGGCACTATGCTCAGTGCTGAGGCAAAAACCCGAAATAAATGTTCCTGCTCTCGAGGAGCTCATAGTCTAACAGGAGAGACAATAGGAAAACAACTATGTACAAAGAAGATATGTACTGAATAAATTTGAAGTAATCTCTAAAGAGAGGCAAGAAAGTCTTCTCATAAAAGAAGGGATTTTAGCTTACACTTGAAGAAGGCAGAGACGAAGAAAGAAAATATTTTAGGCATGGGGACAGCCAGTGAAAATGCCCAGTTCTACAGATGCAGTATCTTGTATAAGATACAAGATACTGCACTAACCTTGGAAGAAGGTTAGTGTCACTGGATCACAGAGTATGTGGTGTGTGGTGGGGGAGGGAGGACAGGTTGTGAAAGTTTTTGAATGCCAGATAGAGAATTTTATATTTGACTCTGCAAGTGAGAGTGAGACACTGGAATGTTGAATAGGGAGATGGTATGGTCAGATTTGCACTGAAGGAAAATTAATTAGAAAGGTGAGTGGAGGTTGGACTGGAATGGGGAGAGGCTTGAAGCAGGTAGATCAACCAGCAAACTACTAAAATATTCCAGGCCTGAGTTGCTGAAGGCTTGAACCAGGGTGGTGGCTTTATTAATGGAAAGGAGACTTACACAAAAAGATACTGTGAAGGTAGAAAACACAGGATTCAGAAACAGACTGGATATGTGAGGTGAGTGCAAATGAGGAATTGAGGAAGTCACTGTTGCTGTAAGCCTGGGTGATAGGCTATTCTCCAAGGGCCCCTTAATTAAGTAAAATAAAGAGGCTTATCACTAACATACTGTTCTAGACTATGCATTTCTTTGTCACCGTGACTGATAAAACCATCCACTAGGCATAGTGGAGTTGTCAGTAGATAGACTAAGATTATATCATAGTGAATTCCTAGTTCATTTAAGTAGTTTTAAAATTATTTTTAAAAAGAAAAGAAAATGTCCACATTAAAAATTTTAATTTAGAATTAATTTCTCTAACCAATTAGTGTAATTCTTTATTTTTTAATGTCTTGATCTCCGAAGACCTTTTCATAGAAATGCCTTTTCCAAAGTTTTAGACCACATGCCTCAGTTAAGAACATTGAGAATGAATGCTGGCAAATAGCTGTCCATAAGCTAGAATCTTCTGCTTTATGAAAAGTAAAAATGGGGCATTGTTGAAATTAAGGTTACATTTTGATCTATAACTTACAGTTTTTGACAGACATCTGAGACTCAGTGACACATAACAACTGCCTAGGTTAAGGCAGGGTATATGAACCAGTCTTTCTGAATCAAAGACTACCTTCAGATCCTTAAAGGCATGCTGTCTGAATATTTTTTTCTATTTACTAAGTAGTAACTCAAAGACCAATATCCACATATTCAACCTCAAATTTTGAACCATTGATAAGGCAGGGATGTTTTTTTTTTTCTTGAGGTGGAAGGAAAGATTTACTTTTACTAAGCTGATTTACAGCTATTACTGCAGAATTAATTGCTTCTGTTCTCTTACTACTTGGGCATTGAAACAAGATGATATATCTTTGAAATACTGAAGGGGAAGAGGGAAATTGTAAAAGGAGATTTCCAAACTGCTGTATGGTTTATTAATTGGATTTATTTCCTCTTTCCTTTATTTTAATTCAATTCAATAAACATTAAGCACCTATTATGTGAAAGACACTGTGGACATCAAGCTCTGATTTCAAGAAATTTTCAGTCTATTAATAATAATAGCTAACATTTAAATAGCACTTTCAGATTTGCAAAATACTTACAGGGTTGATAACAGCATTGCCTGATACAACCATCTGTAAGGTATTATTCCCATTTTACAAAGGAAGAAATTGAGTTTTTGCCTTATACAGGGTCACAAACCTCTTATATTTCTGAGGCAACATTTGAATTTAGATCTTCCTCATCCTAAGTATAGTGTTGTATCTTCTCTTTCACTTAGCAGCCTGTCTGATCTAAGAAGGTCATGTAATGTCCAAGTGAGAAGAGATAAGTTTTTGAACTAGGGTGATTGAAGTTGGAGTGGGAGGGAGAAGCAAAATGTGAAATATCATGCAGAGGCAGAAGTAGCAGAGTTTGGCAAATGTTGGATGTGTGGGGTCAGGGAAAATGAAAAGCTAAACATGACTCCAGGTGATTGGAAAAATAGTCTATGTCATTAACAAAAATAAAGAGATTCAGAGGGAGGGGCAGCTTAAGGTAGAGGGAGTGCAGAATAAAAATCTGAGATACAAATAAGAATCCAGTTAACCCAAAGATTCGTGATGGAAAATGCTATACTAGTCTAGAGAAAGAACTATGGATTCCGAGTGCAGATTGAAGCATATTATTTTCTTTTTTTTCTTTCTCATGCTTTTTCCCTTTTGTTCTGATTCTTCTGTTACAACATGACTAATGCGGAAATACGTGTAGAGCCTATATCAGATTGCTTGCCCTCTTGGGAAGAGGGGAGGGGAGGGAGGGAGAAAAAAAATTGGAACTCAAAATCTCATAAAAGTGAATGTCGAAAAAAAAGGGAAAAAAGAATCTAGTTTAAGTCATATTAAAGGCAGTTTGTTAGCAATGCAGCCCTCAAAAACTCTATATCTGTGTCCTCCACCAAATCATTAAGGGTTCTGAGTTAGGAAGTAGAACCTTCACTATCTATACCTTAACAGGCAGTAACTCTCTGGATTTTTTTAAACTTATTTAATATTTTATTTTTCCACAGTTACATGTAAAAACAATTATAATATTAGTTTTTAAACTTTGAGTTCCAAATTCTCTCCCTTCTTCCCACCCCATTCCACCTCATTGAGAAGGCAAGCAGTTCTATGTAGGTTACACATGTATAGTCATGCAAAATATTTCCATATTAGTCACGTTGTGAAAGAAAACATAGAACAAAAAAACCCTTAAGAAAAATAGAGTAAAAATAATAGTATATTCAGATACCATCAATTCTTTCTTTGGGGATAGATAGCACTTTTCATCATAAGTCCTTCAGAGTTATCTTAGATCATTGCATTACTGAGCATAACTAAGTCATTCACAGTTGATCATCTTGCAATATTGCTGTTACTTCGTACCAGTACATTTCACTTTGCATCAGCTCATGCAAGTATTTCCAGTTTTTTTTTTCTCAGAACTGTCTGCTCATCATTTCTTATAGCACAATAGTATTCCATCACAATTGCATACCACAATTTGTTCAGCCATTCCTCAATTGATGGGCATCTCCTCAATTTCCAATTCTTTGCCCCCAGAAAAGAGCTGCTATAAATATTTGTGTACATATACATCCTTTTCCTTTTTTTTTAATCTCTTTTGGGATACAGACCTAGTAGTGGTATTTCTAGGTCAAAAGGTACGCATGGCTTTATAGACTCCTGGCCATAGTTCCACATTGCTCTACAGAATGACCAAATCAGTATACAACTCCATCAACACCGCATTAATGTCTCATTTTCCCCACATCCCCTCCAATATTTGTCATTTTCTTTTTCTATCTTATTAGCCACTATAATAATTATGACATAATACCTTAGAATTATCTTGATTTGAATATCTCCAATCAATAATGAGTTAGAGCTTTTTTTTTTAATGTGGCTGCAGATAACTTTGGTTACTTCATCTGAAAACTGTTCATGTCTTTTGATCATTTATTAATTGGGGAATGACTCAGTTCTCTATATATTTGAGAAATGAAAAATTTTCTATTTATCAGAGAAAATTTTCTCTTTATCAGAGAAAATTGCTTCAAGTTTTTTTCACAGTTACTGTTAAGAATTGCATTTCCCTCCATCCTATTGCCCCCTTGTTTATTCTATCCATTCTTTCCTTTCACCCTGTCCCTCCTCAAAAGTGTTTTGCTTTTGACTAGCCTCTACCCCAAACTGCCATCCCTTCTATCACCCCCTTCTCTTATCCACTTCCCCTCCTACTTTCACGTAAGGTAAGAAAGATTTCTATACTCAGTTGAGTTTATTATTCACTCTTTGAACCAGTTCTAATGAGAGTACGGTTCACTCACTCCCTCTCATCTCCCCCCTCTTCCCCTCCACTGTAAAATTTTTTCTTGCCTCTTCTTTATGAAATAATTTCACCCCATTCTACCTCTTCCTTTCCCATTGTCCCAGTGTGTTCCTCTCTCACCCCTTAATTTTATTTTTTTAGATATCATCCCTTCATATTCAACTTACACTTGTGCCCTCTGTCTGTATAAACTCCTTCTATCTGCCCTAATAATGAGAAAGTTCTTAAGAGTTCCAAGTAACATTTTCCTATGTAGAAATGTGAACAGTTTAACTTTATTAATCATCTCTTATTATTTCCCTTTCCTATTTACCTTTTTATGCTTCTCTTGAGTCTTGAATTTGAAAGTCAAATTTTCTATTCAGCTCTTGTCTTTTCATCAGGAATGTTTGAATATCATCTATTTCTTTGAAAATACATATTTTCCCTTGAAGGATTATACTCAGTTGTGCTGGATAGGTGTTCTTGATTGTAATCCTAGCTCCTTTGTGATCTAGAATATCATATTCCAAATTCTTCAATTCCTTAATGTAGAAGCTGCTAAATCTTCTGTTATCCTCTCTGTTGCTCCACAATACTTGAATTGTTTCTTTCTGACTGCTTGTGATATTTTCTCCTTGACCTGGGAGCCCTGGAACTTGACTATAATATTTCGGGCAGTTTACATTTTGGGATCTCTTTCAGAAGGTGATCGGTAGATTCTTTCAATTTCTATTTTACGCCCTGGTTCTAGAAGATCAGGGTAATTTTTCTTGATAATTTCTTGAAAGGTTTTTTTTTTTTTGGTCATGACTTTCAGGTAGGCCAATAATTCTTAAATTGTCTCTCCTGAATTCATTTTCCAGGTCAGTTGTTTTCCAAGGAGATATTTCACATTGTCTTCTATTTTTTTCAGTCCTTTTGGGTTTTTTACTGTTTCTAGATTTCTCATAAAGTCATTAACTTCCATTTGCTCAATTCTAATTTTTAAGAAATTATTTTCTTCAATAAGTTTTGTTTCTCCTTTTCCATTTGGCCAATCCTCCTTTATAAGGAGTGTTTTTTTTTTTCAGTGAATTTTTGTGCCTCTTTTTTCATTTGGCCAATTCTATGTTTTAAGGCATTCTTCTCCTTATTGGATTTTTGTGCCTCTTTTTGCCATTTGGCTTGGTCTGTTTTTTAAGGTGTTATTTTCTTCACTTTGTGTGTGTTTGTATGTGTGTGTCTGTGTGTGTGTTTGTGTGTCCTTTACCAAGCTGTTAACAACTCTCTGGATCTTTTAAATCAAATGGATGACAGGAAAACAGCTGAACTAAAATTTACTGAAGAAACAACTTTTATTAATTTGGAATGTGCCCAAAATGCAACAAAACTCACCCTTTGACCTAACAATATCACTACTAGTTCTCTATTCCAAAGAAATCAAAGAAAAGGGAAAAGGACATAGTTGTACAAAAATATTTATAGCAGCTCTTCATACGGTGGCAAAGAATTGGAAGCTGAGGGGATGTATACTAACTACAGAATTACTGAATGATGTAGTGTATGATTATGATGAAATACTATTGTGTTATAAGAAATTATAAGAAGGGATGGTTTCAAGAAATTCTGGGGAGTCCTATATGAACTGATATAAAGTGAAGTGAGCAGAACCAAGAGAACATTGTGCACAGTAACAGCAATATTGTAAGGATGATCAACTGTGAAAGATTTAGCTATTCTCATCCATATAGTGATCCAATTCAATTGAAAAGGACTTGTGATGAAAAATGGTACCTACCTCCCTAAAGAGAATTGATAAATTCTGGGTGCAGATTGAAGCATATTTTTTTTACTTTATATTCCTCATTTTGTGTGTGTGTTTTGTTTTGCTCCATGGCTAATATAGAAATATACTTTATATGACTTCACATGTATAATTGATATTAAATTACTTGCTTTCTCAAATAGGGAGAGGGGAAAAGAGAGGAAGATAATTTGGAACTCAAAAAGCTAAAACGTGTTATTATTTTTTACCTGTAATTTGAAAACATTTAGCAAAATAAATAAAATTTATTTAAATTTTTAAAAGAAACAATGATCATATAAACTTAGAGATGAATGGTTCTCCCAAAGCCATCCATCTATTTCAATTCATGTTTGGTTTAGAATTCTTCCTAATAAGTGATTGTTGAGCCTTTTCTTTAATAACTCAAGTGAGGAAAAATTTACTTCTTTCCCTTGGTTATCATTCCACTTTTGAATAGCTCTAATACTAGGAAGTTGCTTATTTTTATATATTAAACCTAAATCCATTTCCTTGAAAATTCTACCTATTATTCCTATCTATAGTATTTAGAGAAAAGTAGAAAAAGCATAATCCCTCTTGATAACCCTTCAAATACTTGAGAGGAGATATAATGTCACCCTAATTCTTCTCTAGGCAAAATATCTTCAGTTTTTTCAACTGATACGCAGATCATGTGATCTCAACAAAGACAGCATGGTGATAGATGAAAAAAATAATACTGAATGTGGAATCATAAAACCTGAGCTTTAATTTCAAGTCTACTACTTATTTTCTGTATGAGATAGGTGAGACACAACTTTCCTGAGCCTCAGTTTCCTCATCTGTAAAATGAGGTGATAAATACCTGCTTAACATATAGGTACTCAATATATCATTCTAATCATCCTATCATTCATTGTAACTAGATCAATTGAGCAAACAATCAACCACATTTATTAAATGTCCATTATGTATAGGCACCGTGATAAATACTAGAAGTACAAAGACAAAAGTAAGACAGACCTTGCCCTTCAAGGAGCTTACATTCTACTGAGTTAATAGGCACACATATAAGTAAATGCAAATTCAGTACATTGATGAAATAAATACATGGATATTTGGTGGGGGAAGTAATTGCAGTTGTGGAGGTAAAGCCTCTTGGAGGTTGTGTTTGATCTTTGAAGGAAACTATGGATTCTAAGAGGCAAGTGTGAGAAACTCACTTCCAGGCATGGGAAAGAGCTCCCTTCCCCAAATCTCAAAGACAGAAAATGGGATGTTGTGTGATAAACAAAAAGACTTATTTATCTAGACCACAGAGTGTATGTAGAGAATATTGTCACTTTTATTGTAGTAACTAGCTACAAAACACATGGCAATTGGTTGGGGAGTGGCTCAACAATAGAGGTATATGCATGTAATGGAATTTAACTGTGCTATAACAAATACCAAACATAGTATGGAAGGACATAAATCAATGCAAAGTGATGTAAGCAGAGTCAGGAAATTAATATGCACAATGACTACAACAAATCAAATGGAAAGAACAACCACAAAAAACATTTTAAAAATGAATGTTGAAAAATTACAAAGAATGAGTTTGTCCCCAAAGAAGAAATATGAGAAGATAGGTACCTATCCATGTCCTTTTGCAGAGGAGAGGTACTTAGTTGTCAAACATTGCAAATACCATCAGATGTTTTGTGTATTGATTGAATTTGCAAAAATATTAAGTATATTCTTAGAGACACTTATACTATTATATCATGATAAAGGAAATATAAACAAAATATATGGATATAAATTGAGATTAAGTGATGATATCTTAAATAGCAAGGGGGCAAAAATAATAAAAACATCAAAACTATATTGATAAAGTTAATAATAAGAAAATGTCAAAATTTATATGCAGCACCCAAAGCAGGCTTTAAGTGAAAGTTTATATCTGTAAATAAATATTAATAAAAGGACTATTGAATCAAGGAGACATAAAAAACTAATAAGAAAATAACAAATCCCAAAATAAACACAAAAGATGTTTTTTTTAAAAAAAACTGAATGTGAGAGAACATTAAAAACAAAAAGAGAAACTGAACCATAATCATTTATTAATTGTCTAGCATGTGCAGGTTACTATGATTGGCCCTCAGTATAAAAAAACACACTTTTTATAAACTGTTGTTTTCTTCTAAAAGATTACATTCTATTATATCTCTAACTATGACATATCTACCATTAGAATTAGAGTACTGGAACATACAGATCATGGGTCTGGCCAAGACAGAATTTTTTTTATTGTGATCAATAGCAGGAGGCCTTTTCTGATCTTTCCAATGGCTAGCACCCTGCCTTCTAATATTAATTTCCATCTATACTATATTTATTTTATATGACCTATTTATAAAATATCTACATATATTTATGCTCTATGTGTATGTTTCTACATATGTGTGTATGTAAACATACACATATATGCAAAAATGGAAATAATGTGTCTTCTTTCAAACATTAGAGTAATATAATATGATTAGTCTTATCATATTTTATTATGGTAATGGCTTTTTTGATCAGCTAATGCCTCCTCTTACACAGATTTGTGCTACAAATAACTGTGGTAAAATCTTCAGCACTTATGTACTTCAGCCTTCAGATAGAACTTTGTTCTTTGAATTACTATTTAATTTTTTATAATCAAGGATTTACCTTTAATGCACTAGAAGGCAGTGGCATGAGGAGTTATGAAATGTAGAAGGAGAATAAAAATGACATCGATAAAAATTCAGGTTTTCAGATCTCTGGGTTTGTTAAGGAGACATGAAAATCAAGGGCCATTTTAAGGTTGCTTTTACTGAAGTTTTTTTTTTTTTTTTGTTTAATTGTATTTAGTACTAACGGCATCTTCCAAGTAAATAATTTTCATGGTGAGAATACCAAGATCCACAGCATATAAGCATTCAGTTAATGGCCAAGGATCTCTTTCACTGATGTATTGTGGCTTTCATTGGAAGGAGCCTTCTGTGAGTAAGAAGTTCATTTTGTCTTTCTCCTGTTCCTTGGCTGCCTGCTGTAATGCCCTGGATTCACCCTGTGGAGTTTCCTTATTCTCTGAGAACTGACTTGAGAGCTCCAGCTTCTTCCACATGATCTTACTGAAATCTGCTCATTACAGACCTGGGATGATTTTAACTAGAAATGGAAGAAAAAGTATTTTTATGTTTCTATCTACTGCCTTTGTGAGGCAGCCAAGTTAATCAGCAAGCATTTCAGTGACCAAAGGATCCTATCCCATGCTGATGGAAGATGATGCCTCCCAGACTTAGGTTTAATTCTCTCTCTCTCTCTCTCTCTCTCTCTCTCTCTCTCTCTCTCTCTCTCTCTCTCCTTCTCTCTCATTTTCCCCTATCCCCTCAAATTGCAGATCATGACAATTCCTATTTTCATCAGGGGAAAATGCATTCCCTAAGTCAGTTAATTTCATAAAATATTAATTTCTAATATGGAATTACAGTTTTTGATGATGTATATTTTATAGGAAAGCTCATAAAAAAATTCTTTTGGTCCAGATACTTTTTAGGACTGGTAATAATGTTTATTTTTTCAATCTATGTGTTTCTATCCAACCTCTATTCAATTCTTGATATCATTTATACATTTTCACTCACCTGATCCAACTTTCTTGGATGAATTATCATAGAATCATAGGGTTTTAGAGCTCAAAGGAACTTTAAAGATTTTATTTTTACAAATTAGGAAACTGAGTCCCTAAGAGGTGAAGTGACATAATTTTTTGTCATTTTTTTGCCATTCAAAAGTTCTTTTCCTCTACAGACATGGCATGTATGCCTTCTTATCTTTTAGGCCTCTGTAACTACTCTGAGATAAAATATGCAAATGAAATACAATACCTAAAACAGTGATCTTTATGGATGATCTCTAGAGACACCCATGAAGACAGAAGATTTCTGGGATTCATTTGCATAAATTGTTAAATTGGGGAATTCACAGCTATTCCTTCACCTTGAATCTGTGCCCCACCCCCACTTCACCCACATCCTAGAACTGCCTTTCAATTATCATCTATTCATGCTATTCTTTTCAGAGCCTTCATTGTTTCTATTCCAACTACTGCTCCTTGTTCTTTACATTTTGTCACACTTTTCTTTGAGATTATCAGCCAGTTCTGCCCACTTATTCTGTGAATGGTATACCTACCCAAACTATCTGTTTAATTCATATGTGCCATTGATTTCAAGGGGGAAAAGTGAGGGGTTAGCATGGGCCATCATCACTTCTCTGAAAACAAATGTTAGTATAATAGATAGTGATGGTGAGTAAGTATTGCACCTAAGTGTGGAATTAAGGAAATCTTTATTTCCATTAGATTGTAAGCTTCTTGAGGGCAGAGATGACTTTTTACCTTTTTTTGTATCCCCAGCACTTAGCACACTGCCTGGCAAAGAGTAAGCCCTTCAGAAATGTTTATTTATTATTGTTATTTATTTAGAAGCCTTTCCAGATGGCCTGGTAGCTAACAATTAGATGTATGAAGATCTGAGATTTGACTACTACAGATCCTAGGCCATGTCTTCTGCAGTAACTTACATCAAGGCTAATACCCAGGTATTAGCTGACCATGTAGCTGACTGTCTAAAGGACAGACAGAGCTGGAAGTTACATATTACACGTTATATATTACAAGCCCCTTATTTATAATTGAGAAAACTGAGAGGCCCAGATAAATCAAATGACTTCCCCAGCATCAAACAAGCAATGAGTGTCAGAGTCACAACCTGAACCCAGATGTTTTGACTGCAATCATGACAAAGGAAAAAAATAAATTTAAAGAATTAAATAGCTTCCATTTTATAGTAATATGAAACAAATGCTTTTAATCACCATTAATTAAAGAAATGCAAATTAAAACAGCTCTGAGGTACCATCTCACAACTTTCAGAAATGGCAAATACTGGAGGAAAAATAGTTACATTAATGCATTGTTGATGGAGTTGTGAACAGATCCAACCATTCTATAGAAAAATTTGGAACTATGACCAAAGTGCTATAAAACTGTATATATCCTCTGATCCAGTAATACCACTATTAGGTCTGTATCCCAAAAAAGATCAAAGGAAAAGGAAAAGGACATATATGTGCAAAAATATTTATAGCAGTGGCAAAGAATTGGATATTGAGGGGATGCTCCTTAATTGGGAAATGACTGGATAAGTTGTGGCATATGCTTGTGATGGAGAACAATTATGCTATAAGAAATGATAAGGGGGGTGGTGTCAGAAAAAAAACATAGCAAGACTTATATGAACTTATATTTATAAATATATATGAACTTTTATTTGTAAATATTGAATATAATATTTAAATATAAATTATATGTATATAATATTTATAATTATTAATATAATATAATTGATATAATAGTAATGTATTATTAATGCATGCCATTTGTTTATTACTCTTTCTACTCATTCATTATATATAATATATTAATAAAATACATTTTATTTTAATATGAACATATTTGTAAAATTAAAATTAAAACAAAGTGAAGTGAGAAGAACTAGGAGATCATTTTGCATAGTAACAGCAAGGTTGTAATGATGATCAACTGTGAAAGACATGACTTCTTTGATCAATAAAATGATGTGACATAATTCCAAATAACTCATAATGAAAAAATCTCCAGAGAGAGAGAGAGAGAGAGAGCACTGATGAACTAAGTACAAATAGAAGTATAATTTTCTTGCTTCATTTTTTTTATTATTTTGCAATATGGATGATATAGAAATATGTTTTGCATGATTTCACATGTATAATTAATATCATTTCTTGCCTTCTTAGTGGATGGGGGAGAGGTGAGAGTGAGGGAGAGAATCTGAAACTCAAATTTCAAAAAAAGAATGTTAAAAATAATAAGTAATATATTTTTTAAATAGCTTCCATTTCTGAATAACCAAATTAAGCTTTCTTTAATGACCAAGAAGGGAGAAGACTAGCTATAAACCAGTCTCAAAAATCCATAAAGATAACTGCAGCTTCAAAATGTATTGGGGGAAAAAAAAGGATTTGAAATAAGCAATCTTATTTAAAAGCAAAAGTATGACATACCCTCTCATTTTGAATTTCCTATTTTCCTGAGTCAAGTTTTTCTTAGATTCACTGTCTCCATGAGAATATTCTCCATTTCCTATGGAAGGCTACACAGAGGAGTAACCTGTATTTCTCTACTCTTCTAAAACCTACATGAAGTAACAAACTCAGTCCCACTTCAAACATCTGTAGGTGTCCCCTCAAAAATATAGTTATATCCTTGAAAATTACTTTCTAGGGGGGTAGATCCAAGACGGTGGAGTAAAAGCACTGACTTGCTTGAGGTCTCCCAATAGGCCGATGTGTCATCATGGCAAGGGGGTGATCCTGGGTTCTAAAGACTGTGCCAGCATGGCCCTGAGTTCTTCCATGCTAGAAAAGCTTCAGGTTTTCAAGCTGCTCAGAAGTTACCTCTAGGATTTCAAAATGTTGACAAATACCTGTAAAAATGGCTCTAAACAAATACCAAAGGAGCAGAACCCACAAAAATACTTTTAAAAATGGCTCTAAACAAATATTAGAGCAGCAGAAACCAAAAAAAAGTCATAATGAAATGAATCTCCAGCCTAAAACAACCTGGATGGTTGATTGGAAAGGTCTATTGCACTGGACCGGGAGAAGAACAAAGTTCAGCATAGGCCTGCAGGCAAAGACCAGGAGCAGGCCTCAGCAAACCTGGAGCAGGGCTCAAAGAACTCAATCATAGGCAGCTGTAATGATTTCCTGATGTCTCAACCCACAAACACCAAAGACAATTTAGAAGGTCAGTAGGAAAAGTCTGTGACTGCGGTGTGAGAGAAAGTCAGTCCCAGCCCCAGTCACAAAGCAGCCGCAGGGCAGAGGCTGTTTCCTGAGCTCTCTTGGCCCACAGACTGAGGGGGAATCCAGTAGCTGATCAGAGGGGGATTTCAGGGATCTCTTTACTGGTGCTAAGGCAGGATTATGTTTCTTTGCCTGTGCTTGGACCTGGGTCATAGCTCTGGGTGACAGTCCTAGGGTAAGGAGGAGCACTGGCATGGTGGAGCTTGTAGGGGCAGTGGAGAGGGACTCCTCCTCACATTTCCAAGGCAGAAAAAAGTGCTTGTGGTCACTCATAGACCAGAACATAGGCCAAGAAAGGAGTAAACACCTCACCCTTGATCATAGCACCTTGAAACAGCTGAAAACTTACAGGTCTATAGAAGTATCTCTGATACTGCACAAAACCCCTGAAGCTTGGGACAGTACATTTTCCATACTGCAAGCAGACCCCTACCTTAACAAAGAGTTTATAACTCAAGTAATTGTTTGGGATCATGAGCAAACTACATAAAAAAGTAAGACCATAGAATCTTTCTTTGGTGATGAAGATCAAAACATACAACCAGAAGAAGAAAACAAAGTCAAAGCTCCTACATCCAAAGCCTCCAAGAAAAATATGAATTGGACCTAGGCCATGGAAGAGCTCAAAAAGGATTTTAAGAAGCAAGTGAGAGAAGTAGAGGAAAAACTGGGAAGAGAAATGAGAGTGATGCAGGAAAATCATGAAAAAACAAGTCAACAACTTGCTAAAGGAGACCCAAAAAATACTAAATAAAATAATACCTTAAAAAATAGCCTAACTGAAATGGCAAAAGAGGTTCAAAAAGCCAGTGAGGAGAAGAATGCCTCAAAAAGCAGATTTGGGCAAATGAAAAAGAAAATCCAAAGCTCACTGAAGAAAATATTTACTTAAAAATTAAAATGGAGCAAATGTAAGCTAGTGACTTTATGAGAAATCAAGAATTTGTAAAAGGAAACCAAAGAATGAAAAAAATAGAAGACAATGTGAAATATCTCATTAGAAAAACAACTGACCCAGAAAATAGATCCAGGAGATAATTTAAAAATTATTGGGCTACCTGAAAGCCATGATCAAAAAAGGAGCATAGACATCATCTTTCAAGAAATTATCAAGGAAAACTGTCCTGATATTTTAGAACCAGAGGGCAAAATAGAAATGGAAAGAATCCACCAATCACCTCCTGAAAGAGATCCCCAAAGGAAAACCCCTAGGAATATTATAGCCAAATTCCAGAGTTGTCAGGTTAAGGAGAAAATATTGCAAGCAGCCAGAAAGAAACAATTCAAGTATTGTGGAAGCACAATCAGGATAGCACACGATTTAGCAGCTTCTACATCAAGGAAAAAAAGGGCTTGGAATATAATATTCTGGAGGTCAAAGGAGCTTGGATTACAACCAAGAATCACCTCCCCAGAAAGACTGAGTGTAATCCTTCAGGGGAAAAAATGGATATTCAGTGAAATAGAGGACTTTCAATCATTCTTGATAAACAGACCAGAGCTGTATAGAAAATTTGACTTTCAAATACAAGACTCAAGAGAAGCATGAAGAGGTAAACAGGAAAGAGAAATCATAAGGAATTTATTAAGGTTGAACTGTTAACATTCCTACATGGAAAGATGATATTTGTATCTCATGAGACCTTTTTCAGTATTAAGGTAGTTGGAGGGGAAAAAAATCTTATATGTATGTATGTATGGATAGATAGATAGATAGATAGATAGATATAGATAGATAAACAGACAGATAGATAGATGGATAGATAGAGGGCACAAGGTGAGTTGAAGGGATGATATCTGGAGAATAAAATTAAGGGGTGAGAGAGGACTATACAGAGAGAAGGAGAAACAGAAAGAATGGGGTATGTTATCTCACATAACACTGACAAGGAAAAGCTTTTACAGTGGTGGGGAAGTGAGGGAAGTTGAGAGGGAATGAATGAATCTTACTTTCATAGATTTTGGCTTAAGGAGGGAATAATACACACATTCAATTGGGTATGGAAATCTATCTTACCCTACAGGAAAATAGGGGGTAAAGGGATAAGAGAGCAGGAGGATGATAGAGAGGAGAGCAGATTGGGAGAGGGGGTAATCAGAAGCAAACACTTCTAAGGAGGAACAGGGTCAAAAAGAGAACAGAATAAATGGGGGGTTGGATAGGATGAAGGGAAAGGTAGTTAGTTTTTCGCATGACTATCATGGAAGTGTTTTGCATGACTACACATGTATAACCTGTATCGAATTGCTCGGCTTCTCAATGAGGGTGGGTAGGGAGGGAGGAAGGGAGAAAATTTGGAACCCAAAGTTTTAAAAACAAATGTTAAAATGTTTCACATGCAACTGGGAAATAAGATATATAGGCAATGGGGTATAGAAATCTATCCTGCCCTACAGGAAAATAAAAGGGGAAGGGGATAATAAAAGAGGGGTTGGAGATAGAAGGGAGGTCAGATTAGGGCATGGGGTATTCAGAATGCATGCCATGTTGAGGTGGGGGTTGGGAAAAGATGGGGAGAAAATTGGAACTCAAAATCTTGTGGAAGTGAATGTTGAAAACTAAAAATAAATAAATTAATAAGAGAAAAAGAAAATTATTTTCTAATAAGTTTAATGTATGTATGTGTTCAGCCTGTATCAAATTTCATGCCATCTATCAGTGGGGGGAGGGGAAGGATGAGGAGAAAATTTGGAACTTAACATCTAATGGAAGTGAATGCTGAAAACTAAAAATGAATAAATTAATAAGAAGAAAAGAAAATTACTTTCTATTTTTAAGTGCAAGAGTCTGTCCTCATCCCCAATAGCTATTATAGGATATTACTCTTTACTCACTATGTGCTATTTTTGTATAATTTCACTTTTAAAATAAGAATTTGGCAAGAAGCATATGTATATGTATAGGCTCTTTAGCTGTTTAGATGTTTCTTATTCTCCATTGCTGGACCTTCATGCATAGCCTAGAAGGCTCTAACTAAAGGAATCCTATAAAACTCTATCCTTTAGCTTCTTTTCCCTCTCTATCCCTTCCTTCTTGGGGAGCTCATCAGCTCCCTATGATCACAGAACCACAGAATTAGTGTTGGAAGGGATCTCTACAGCCAGCTAATCAAAAATCTATGTGAAAGAAATACCCACTATAAAACAGAGAAGTATTTATCCAATGTCTATTTAAACAATTCCAAGAAGAAGGAATCCTTTACTTCTTGAAGAACTCATTCCACTTTTGGATAGCTTTAATTTTTAGGGAGTCTTTCCTGACATAAGCCTAAATTTACCTTTTTGCAACATTCACCCATTGCTCTTATTGCCAAGTCTAGGACCAAGCAAAACAAGTCTAATCTCCTTTTCACATGGCCACCTTTCAAATACTTCTTTTTCAAGTACTTTTAAAGATAGTTATCATTGCCCCACAGCCCCTCACACACATACTGGATCTTTTCTTCTTCACATCAAACTTGCCATGGTCTTTCAAATGATTCTCATATAACATGAAATTGAGACCCTCCATCACCTTGGTTGCTATCCTTTATACATTCTGCCTCTATGCAATGCCCTTCTTAACCTGTGGAGCTCAAAGCTGTCCATTAATATTTTGGATATGGTTCAATGAAAGCAGAGCATAATGAGGTGATCACCGCCCTATTCTTGGAAGCTCTTTTTCTTAATAATCAAAAAAAGGTTATCTTTTTTGGACTGCCACATCACACCATTGATTCATTTTGAGCTTGTAATTTTTATCCAACTTACTTTTAAATTCAAGTTGGTTGGTGAGTTCCCTATGAAACCACATTTGACTGTTTCAACAACTCCAATTTTTCCTCCCCATTGGAATCATTCTTCAGAATTCCATTCTTAAACATCTCCCACCCCTCTTGGGCTGACATAACATGCAGAATTTTAGTCCATGAGATCCAAATATGTTTTTTCTACATGCTTTGAAATTGACTTTCCCACATCATAAGGTATTATGTGATACTAGGCCCAGATTTCCTCTTTTCCTCCACCTCAAATCCAAAGGGAAAATTGGTCACTTCCTTCATGGTTCACAGCACTTCTACTCCAACAATGAGTTCTTCCATGTTGATGGCAATCTGATTCAAAATGCAATGCTACTTTCTTGGTTCCCTCTCTTTTTAAATGATTTACCTGTCACTAAGGCAAGTTTCCCTATGCTCTTCTGTTTCATGGCCAAAACATCCAATACAATGAAGTATTTTTAATGTTCTTTCTGCCAATATCATTTGGCCCATATAAATAACCTGGAATTGGTAGCTGCCATCCATTTTGGTAGACCTGAAAAGTTCTCTGTCGTGCCTTTAATACATGTCCTATGAGGACAACAAACTTCTTTATTGTTTTGGAGTCTGTGAGTTACTGCTTCACTGACTCACCAATTTCTCATTTCCTTCCTTTTTCCTCTAACCATAGGATCATCATTCACCTGGTTCACCTGGTAGCTTCAGTGACTCTACTACATCTTTCTTTGGAGATAAAGCACCCCTTCCCACCCAAAAACATCCAGCTCTATCCTCTTTAAGGAAAACCTCAAAACTGTTTTAAATTTCTAGATATATTGCTGTCTTTTCCTTTCTTCTCTATATAGCATTCTTCTAATCTCCCAAATCCTTAAACTGTCATCCTATAATGTCAGATCTTCCAAACTTTCCCCCACTGAAGTTCCCTTTCAGTTTCCTTTAGGAACACTTCATTGTCTCTAATAATCTGGAGTTTGGAAATGAATTCTTCCAGTTCTTTCTCCTTCTCCTCTTGAAGGGAGATAAACCTAGACCTAGAACACAGATAACGGTCACTTTCCTATCACATAATGCAAATATTAAATTCAGTGCAAGTCTCAACATGATTCCCCTACTCTTCACACTGCCGGAGAGCTTCAGTCTTGTTTTTTAAACTACTCGTGTGTATTTTAATATCAACCTTAGACAACTTTCTAAAATCATTATAGCCAATTATCAGTGTTAATGGTTTTTCAACTCTACTCAAATTCTATGCATTAGTATCAATAATTCCATAGTCACACCATTTGCTCTGCTTTGTATAAGCCTCCAGTTTTCACCAATTTGCTCCATTCCCAAATCTATCCTATTTATTTGGTTTATGCATTAATTTCTCTAGTTACCTTTTTTCTTATTTACTTTGCATTATCTTGCCAACTAATTTCTCCTTCTACTTCTTGAATCTTCTTCTATAGGTTCTGCTGATTAATCTTCCTTGATATTCATCAATCCTCTTTAATCCTTTTATATGCTCTCTAAATTGTTCTAGATTATGCTCTGTTTTCAAATTAGAAGATGAATCTGAGCCAGTTTGGGGGGGGGGAGCTAGTATTTATTTGCTTCAAATTTCTTCAAAATTTCCAAAATTTCTTCTCCCAAAATAAAATCTCCAAATCACTTCACCAATTGAAATCCTTCCAAATCATGTATATGTTTTCTTCTCCCTCTTACTCAGCTCAATCCCCCCCATTTTTGTCTATCACAAACTTTTCTTAGGAAAGGAGCAAATGAAATATTCCTAATCAGACTGAATTATCATCACTATTCAGACCACTTCCAGATCTATACAGGTTTAATCTTTTTTCTAGAGCTCCTGTATCATCAGTTTCCTCATGGACATTTCCTACTGGATATCCTGTAGACATCTAAAACCTAGAATCTAAAAAGAATTCAATACATTTTCTGCAAAATCCATTACTATTCTAAAATTCATCTTTCAGTTAAGGGAACCACTATCTTTTTTTTCCTTTAATTAATTGTATTTTAATTTTCAACATTCACTTCCGCAATATTTTGAGTTCCAAATTTTCTCCCTATCTCTCCCCTCCCCCCATCCCAATACAGTGTGCATTCTGATTACCCCTTCCCTTTATCTGCCTCCCTTCTATCACCCATCCTTTCTCTTATCCCTTTCCCCTTCTATTTTCCTGTAGGGTAGGATAGATTTCTATACCCCATTGCCTGTATATCTTATTTCCCAGTTGCTCACAAAAACAATTTTTAACATTTCTTTTTAAAACTTTGGGTTCCAAATCCTCTTCCTTCTTCCCTCCCCACCCACCCTCATTGAGAAGGCAAGCAACTCCATACAGGTTATATACAGTCATGCAAAACACTTCCATAATAGTCATGTTCTGAAAGACTATATTTCCTTCCATCCTATCCCATTCCCATTTATACTGTTCTCTCCTTTGACCCTGTCCCTCCTCAAAAGTGTTTGCTTCTGATTACCCTTCACCCCAATCTGCTCTCCCTTCTATTATCCCCTCTCTCTTATCCCCTTCCCCCTTACTTTCTTGTAGGGCAAGATCTATTCCAGAAGTACATATCTCTACCTAGAAAAGAGAAGCACTATAGTGTAATGCTGTAATATATTGTATTATCTTGTGATAATACAAAATGTGACCAAAAAAACTAGTACCTCAGTTTAACTTTTAAAAACAAATTCACTTTCAAAAAGTCAATAATCTTAAAAGAAATAATGAAAAAAGTGGGAAGGAAGGGGACCTAATAGTATCAGATCTCAGACTGTACTACAAAATATTTACCACCAAAAAATTTTGGTATTGAGTAAGAAATAGGTTAATCAATGAAATAGTTTAGGTACACAGTGTAGAGAAACAAACAATGTTTGATAAACCCAAAGATTGTAGTTATTGAGTTAATAGTTCAATATTAAAAAAAAAACATTGGGAAACTAAAAAAAGTGGTTATAAACCAACATGTCACCCCATATGTTACCCATAAGCTTCAAATGGGTACTTATCCCCAATAGTGACATCATAAACAAATTAGAAGAACAAAAAAGAAATTACATCTTAGCTTTACAGATGGGGGAAAATTAATGACCAAACAAGAGCCAGAAAAGATCACAAAAGTCAAAATGGACAATTCTGATAACATAAAATGTAAAAGATTTGGCACAAACAAAACCAATGTAGTTAAAATTAAGAAAAGTAGGAATATGGCTTAAAAATTTTATAGCAAGTTTTTCTGATAAATATCTAATTGTTTTTGTTTTTTGTAATTATCAAAAAGTCTTTCCAATTCAATGGCAAAACACAGTTCAGAGGAAGTATGCTTAGAGAATACAAACTAGACAATACAAAGGAAAAGAGCTCTCCCATTGGGTACAAAGTAATTCTGTTCATCTAAGAGAGAAAGTCTCAGATCTCATCCAAGGATAAGTTCCCCAAAGTCCCTAGAGTAGCAAGGTAAGGACAGGAATATGATAGAGACTGCCCACTGCTCTCATGTCATGTCATGTCTTCATGAAATGGGGTTGGCATCTTCCAGCTTCTCTCTGAAAACCTTAAAAGCCCAAAGTCTGAAAGACTCAGTGAGAAGACTAAAGAAACTTTTGCTCTCACCTCTCACCAACTCCTCCCCACCCTCAAGCAGGGCAGGGCATTCATCTCCACCACTGAAGAAAGAGTCCCAAACCAAGGTGACTTTGGGACTGGAGTTACATTCCAGTCTTGAGAGTTAACCTAATTAACTTAGGGTCTATGGCCTAGGCCAGGGGTGGGGAACCTGCAGTCTCAAGGTCATATGTGGCCCCATA
This sequence comes from Vombatus ursinus, assembly GCF_900497805.2. Lineage (NCBI taxonomy): Eukaryota > Metazoa > Chordata > Mammalia > Diprotodontia > Vombatidae > Vombatus > Vombatus ursinus. Next base: position 3,023,641 of record NW_020949613.1, read on the forward strand.
GGGGGGTCCTTTGAATGAATCCAAACAGAACAAATAAAGTTTGGATTCAGTCAAAAGACCACATTTGAGGACCTATAGGGTCACATGTGGCCTTGAGACTGCAGGTTCCCCACCCCTGACCTAGGCCATTGAGAAGTTGAGAAGTTAAGTGATTTGGCAAATCTCACACAGGCAGTGTATATATTATTATTTTTTTAATTTAACATAAGAAAAGAGGTACAGAGAGTTTTAGTGGCTTGCCTGGAGTAATACAGATGATATGTGTTAGCGGCAGGACTTGGACACTGTCCTTCCTAATTATTTTTCAAATATTTATTTATTTATTTTAAACATTCATTTTAAAAATTGTCTCTTCCTGTAGTCCCTACCTTACCCATTGAGAAGGTAACTAATATGGTATCAATTATATGTGTGAAGTCATGAAAGCATGTTTCCATATTAGCAATGTTACCAAAAAAAAAAAACAAGAAAATTAAAGTTTAAAGAGTATTCTTCAATCTGCACTCATAGTTCTTGATTTATCTCTCTGGAATTGGATAGCACTTTTCACCATGAGTTCTTTGGAATTGTCTTAGATCATTGTATTGATTAGAATAGCTAAATTCTTCCACAGTTGATCATCATTACAATTTTGTTTTTACTGGGTACAATGATGTCCTGGTTCTGTTCTATTCATTTTGTATCAATTTATGGGTCTTTCCAAGTTTTTCTGAAATCATTCCCTTCATTTCTTATAGCCCAATAACATTTCACTACCAACCATATACCACAATTTATTCACATTTTATTTCTAAAATATATAAGTCACTGATTCAAATTTATAAGTATAAGAACCATTCCTCAAGTGATAAATGGTCAAAAAATGTGAATAGTTAGGTTTCTGATGAAGAAATCCAAGCTATTTAGAGCCATGTGGGAAAAATATTTAAATCATGAATTCTTTTTAAAATGTAAATTAAAACAGGTCTTAAATTCTGCTTCACACTCATTAGATTGTCAAAATTGACAAAAAGGGAAAATGACATGTTGGAGGAATTGTGGAAAAACATGTACATGAATGTACTGTTGGTAACACTGTGAACCTCTCCCTGCAAATCACTTTGAAACTATGCCACAAATGTTATTAAATCATGGTATAAGAAAAGATGAAGGGAAAGATTCAATGAAACCTGGGAATTGTATGAAATGATTCACAAAGTGAAGTGAGGAGAACCAGGAGAGCAATTTATATAATAACAATAATGATGTAAAGATAAGAAATTTTGACAGACATCTAAGATGAATGAAATGACCAACCATAATTTCAGAGATCTTATTATGAAACATACAAACCACCTCCTGATAGAGAGGTGATGTTTTGGATATTTCCAATATAGGATTTTTTTCCTTCCTGATTCAACATATTTTAAATAGGGTTTTGCTTTTCTTTCTCAGTGTGGACAGGGCAGTGGGGAGAAGTAGGAGGGAAATCACCACAATGTCACTTTTGGTGATAAAGAGTAAGACAGACTCCAGGGTACTGCAAGACTGATAAAAAATTGGCACGGAGAGAGTTCCAGGGAAGAATTCACTAAGGGTATAGGCACCAGGGTTGAGGTAGTAGTGGGGGTGAGGGTGGTCATGAGTGGAATCAAATCTATTAGGCTTCCAAGTTGCCTAATAGGTAGTTTCTACTAGGTAGAAACTAAGTTGCTATTATTCTGCTGAAGAATTATAAGTGAAGTCAAAGCCTTCTATATTTTTTTACCCTAGGGAAAAATCCTATTTTGCTCTAGTTACAGTAATTCATAGTTGTGTCTTGAAATAGTCACTGTCTTTTGAGCTAATTAATATTTATCATGTTGCATTTTTGGATTGGTTGCTGAATGTTTATTTCTCAAAATATATCAATTAGGGGAAACACATAAAGCATTCCTACTTTCACAGAGTTTCTTTTCTAAGTTAATACAGCATGTATACCTAATAAGTATTTCTTTCTCTTTGCTTTTTCTATGTTTTTGTAAAGTAAAGAGCTATAGAGAACTGTGGCTGCTTCTCAGTTTTCCTTATGGAAGCATGGATGGTTTAATATTTATCAAACATTCAATCAAAAGTAGACATGGTCCTCTATTAAAAATAATGAGAATGTTTGAAAAGCTATTTTTACTTTGCTACTTCCATGAACAATTTGAGAAAGGGTCCTATTAGTCATTAATGTTGGTATAGCAGATAATTTTCATCCAGTTTTCATAATTATATGTGGGAATTGTTTCCAACCGAACATGTCATGTTTCTTCCTTTTAACTTTTCGTGAATATGAATGTCATTTAGCTAAAGGGCTTTTCACATTTGGGCTACCAGAAAGAAAGCTTGGACAAGGTCCAGATGTCCACAAAGGAGATTAGGAGCTCTCTTCAATCCCATCATCTGCTCTCCTTTTCTGAATGCATGCTGCTTCAGATTGTAGTTAACTCCTCTATTTCTTTATTTGCTATTTAATTATTATTGACTCTAGTGCTTTGACATTTTATCTAACAATGCCTATCTAGACAATTCTTAGGATAGATGGATAGAAACATGGCATGATTAAAAGAATTCTGAAATGAGAGAGTAGCAAATAGAACATTTCACATCAAGTGCAATGACAAATTACAACTGGGTACATGATTTAGAGATAAAGGGTGATATCAGGCACAAATTAGGGGAGCATGGAAACAATTACCTCTCAGATCAATGGATAGGGGAAGAGTTCATGACTACCCAATAGATATAGAGACTCCCAGGAAGTAAAATGAAACATTTTTATTATAGAAAATTAAAAAGTTTTTGTATAAACAAAACCAGTGCAGTCAAAATTAGAAGAAAAGAAAGAAACAAGGGAAAAATCTCTCAGTAAGTTTCCCTGATAAAGGCCTGATTTCTCAAATATGAAAGGACCTGAAGCAAATTTATAAAAATAGGAGCCATTTTTCATTTTTTTTTATTCTTTACCAGCCAAAGGATATGAACAGGCAGTTTTGAGAGGAAGAAATAAAACTATCAATAGTCATATTGAAAAATGCTCTAAATAACTAATAAATAATTAAAACAAATGAGATCTACCTCATACCTATAAGATTGACTAAGATGACAGAAAAGGAAAATGAAAAGTTAGAATGGACATGGGAAAATAGGTACACTACTGTACTCTTGGTGCATCTGGGAACCAGTCCAACCATTTTGAAGAACAATTTTGAGCTATGCCCAAAGTGCTATAAAATTGCTTACCTTATGACCCAGCAATACCACTACTGGTTCTATACCCCAATGAGATCAAAGAAAAAGGAAAAGCATGCTATATATATATATATATATATATATATATATATATATATATATATATATATAGGCTGAAAAATTGAGGAGTGGCTGAAAAAGTTATGGTCTATGACTGTGGTGGAATACTATTGTAGTATAAGAAATGATGAGGGAGAGGTTTCAGAAAAACCAGGGAAGACAAATATGAACTGATGCAAAGTAAAGTAAACAGAACTTGAGCATCATATACAGTAACAGAAATATGGCAAAGATAATCAACTGAAAAGATGTACTACTCAATTCAATACAATGATCCATCACATCTCCAATGGACTCATGATATACAATGCTTTCCACCTCCAGAGAGAGAACTGATAGATGCCGAGTGCAGATTAAAGCATAGTTATGTAGAAATATATTTTTCATGAATTCATATGTATAATCAATATTGTATTTCTTGACTTCTCAGTGGATAGAGAAGGGAATGGAAGAAGAGAGAAAACTTGGAATGGAAATACAAATAAAACAAAATTTTAAAAAGAGTTCTAAAATAGCCCACTTAACCCTTAAAATATCTCCCCCACTTGGAGATACATTCCTTTGAGGTAAAACTTTGATCACCATGATTCCTTTACTAAAATTTAAATACTCAGCAGATCATAGATTTTCACTGGAAAGAACCCCATATACCATCTAATTCATCCCATCCCATTTTTAGAGATTAGGATATTGAGTCCCAGGGAGGCTAAGTGATTTGCTCAAGATCACAAAAGTTGTAAGCATCAGAAGCAAGCTTTAAACCCAGGACACCCAACTCTAGGAACTTTGAAATCATTATAAAATTTTCAAATGCTACCTATCCCACATCACTTATTCCAATTTAATCCTGAGTCAGTGCATTGTGTGTCTACATGAACTGTCCAAGGTACAAACACTGATGTAGTGACTCAATGGAGGACACAACTAGCTACATATCATAATCTAGACCAAATGAAACATTCATAAACTCTGTTACACTTATCATATTTAAGTAACTTTGAATTTCATGAAGGAGGCTGTGTTTCTGGGTTCAATTAAAACAGTATACTGTCATGCACAAAAAGTAATATCTGTGGAACCACATCCTTCTCAAACTATCTGCTATATTTGACTTTCATGATCACTCTTTCCCCTAAAAATTTTCTCCAATATATAGAAAACTGTTATGTCACTGTACCTGACTCATCACTCCTCAGTCACTTTTGCTGATTTATTTCATATTACTCCCCGAACTTTGAATGTTTTCCAAGACAATGCTCTCTCTCTCTTGGTGACCTCCTCATTTCCCATGGGTTCAATTGTCACCTCTATGGAGATGACTTACAAATCTATATATGAAGGCCTTGGTTCTCCTTTAAAATCCAACCTTATCTCCCTATTTGCTTATTGGACACTTTAAATTAGATATCCTGGAGACAGCTCAAATCCATCACATCCAAAACTAAATGCATTGTTATTCCCCAAACCCATTCCTTATCCATTGTTTCTGTCAAAAGCACCACTATGTTTCAGTATCCTCAAATCTGTAGCCTTGGTGTCATTCTCAACTCTTCATCATCATTCATCCCACATGTCTTATCAATTGTCAAATCTTGCCTTTTCAGCTTCTACAATATCTTCAGAAATCCATCCCATTCTCTCCCCTCACAGGGCTGCCAGCTTAATTCAGGCCCCTATCTACTCTCACTTATAAGTATTGCAGTGTTTCATAATTGATTCCCCTGATTCATCCATCCCCTCTTCTGTTCATCCTACCACTACTGTAAAAGTCACTTTATTAAATTTAAATCTGACCATGTCACTCCTGATTGAATAAACTTTGATGGTTCTCTTCCACTTCTAGGATGAAATATAAACCCTTCTATTTATCTTTTAAAGACCTTCACAACATAGTCATAACCTTTCTTTCATCATTATTGGAAATTATTTCCCCACTTACACATTGAAATCCAGGTAAATTCATCTTCTCTCTGTTCCTCAAATACAACACCACTTCCCATTGCATGCTTCTATCACTGGTGTCTCCTTCTTCATTGTTACTCATAGAATCTTCTTTTCTTCAAGATTCAGCTCAGGCTCATTCAGCAGGAAGCTTTTCTTTTATTTTTTTTTTTAAGAAGATCTACATTTATTGTGATTCCCTATTCAGGAAATAGAACTGATGAATCTTACACTGACTTGATTGAGTCTGATAAAAATTAATGTGGTTCCAAGCAACCATATTAATTTAGACCATGAAATTTAAAACTTAAATAAATGTATATTTAAATAATTATTTTTAAAAAGCATGTTTCAGGACTTCTGAGAACCAAGATGGTGGAGTAAACAGTAAATCACTGTAACTCTCCCATATTCTCCTCCAAACAATCATACAATAGAACTCCAAAAGATATCCTGGAACAACAGAACCAGCAAAAATAGGGGGTGAAAAAATCCTGGAAGTAACTTGGAAGATCAGCAAGAAAGGTCTGTCTGACTTGGGTGAAAGGGGAATGCAGTCCAGGACAGGAAGCATTTCAGCAAGCCCCCTCTCAGCAAACCAACAGGAGATCTGGATCCCCAGTGCAGTGGAGCAGGCAAACACCATCTCCAGGACCTTCCACATGACTCAGTATAGCTATAAGAAATTTCAGACTCCAGTTCCAGGAACCACCATGTGCTTCAGCATAGCCCCAGGGAAACAGGCAGCTTCCAGGGGCTAGAAATCCTCTTGCTTTAAGGTAGCCCTGGGAAAATAAAGAAACACACCACCAGCCTCAGCCCACTCCAGATACCAGCATTAGGACCCCAGCTGAGCATCAAGTAAAATGCCAGAACCCTATGGCCTCCAGGAGCACCAGTCACCCACACCCTAGTCCTTCATCAGAGCACCAGACATGAAAGTCCCCCATAGTCCTCAGGACAACACCAGTGTAGCACCAAGCAGACAACCAGGGCCTGCAGCCCCTGGCACCAGAAGCCTAAAACAGTGTCCCTTCTACCCCAGGAGTAGAGTTCAAATTTAAAAGAAAGGAAAAAGGGCAAAAAAAATGGGCAAAAAAGCACATAAAAAGAATCTGATCATAGAAAGTTATTATGATGACAGACAAGACCAAGACACAAACTCAGAAGAGGACAACAATGTCAAAACACCTATGGGCAACCTCTCCCCCAAAAATGGGAAGTGATCTTAAGCCCAGAAAGAACTAATGGAAGAGCTCAAAAAGAGATTAAATATCATATAAAAGAGATAGAAGAAAAATTGGGGGAAAATGGAGTGATGCAAGAGAATTATTAAAAAAAAGAGTCAACAGCTTGGAAAAACAAAAAAATTGCCTAAAAAGTAGATTTGGACAAAAGGAAAAAAAGAAGAAAACAACTCCTTAAAAAGGGCAATTGGCCAAATGGAAAAAGGAGTACAAATGTTAATTGAGGAAAACAACTGCTCAAGAGTTAGAATTGGGGAAAAGGAAGCTAAAGGCTCTATGAGACATCAAGAATCAATAAAACAAATTCAGAAGAATGACAAAAAATAGAAGAAAATGTAAAATACCTCAATGGGAAAACAACTGACCTGGAAAATAGATCCAGGAGAGGCAATGTTAGAATCATTGGACTACCTGAAAGCCATAATCAAGAGGAGGACCTGGACAGCATCTTTCAAGAAATTATCAAGGAAAACTTCCCTGATATCCTGGAACCAGAGGGTAAAATGTATGGTTTGTTCTTCGTTCTTGAAGAGGACCTTGACATCAGGAAGATGATGCCATGAATTGGATATAAGTTGAGGGAGGGCTGTGCAAAGTCACCAGCCTCACTTTCTCCTCCAGAGTCATCTGGGTCCAGTGGCCAAATATATATTAGGACAACTAGAGATGGCTCAGAGTGTAGTGGGAGATCTTGGCCTTTTTAAGCTGAGGTCTTTCCAAGTTCTCACTTTGACTGTAGAAACACACATTTAATGAATTGAGCTGTTAAAGAAGTGAGTCAAGGGATGGCCCCCTTAAATTAAAAAAAAATCAAACTGATAGGAGAAGATCCTCAGGGTTTCTGACCAAAAGAGAAACAATTACTATTTATATTTACTCTGAGCCATCAGGACCCAAAAATAACCATGGAATCATGCTTGGGCAGGGACCTATTGTTATTCAATTAATTGGGTTTAAGGAATGGTCTTTAAAAAAGAACCATAGCCAGTAAACCCCAAGGTATCAAGATAGGTTTTAGCCATCAAAATTTACCTTTCTTTTGTCAGAGAACCCTCAGGCAAGGGCATGATAACCCATGGGTGGAGAGGTGAGGGAGAGGAGAGGAGAGGAAAGGAGAAAAAGAATTGTGTTGCCCAAATGGAACTGGCCAGTTGGGTCCCTAGTAGGCAGCTCCAACTACTCACATGTTGTGGTTTGTCCTTCATTTCAAAGAGGACCATGGGCAAAAGAGGCATTGAAAGAATACACTGATCACATCAGAAAAGATATTCCTCCCCCCCCACACACACAAAAAAATTCTTTAGGAACATTATAGACAAATTACAGAACTGTCAGATCAAGGAAAAAAAGTATTGCAAGTGGCCAGAAATAAACAATTCAAATACCAGGGAGACACAATCAGGATTACACAGGACTTAGCAGCTACAACATTAAAGGATTAGAGGTCATGGAACATGATATTCCAGAAGGCAAAGGAACTAGAAGTACAACCAAGAATCATATACCCAGCAAAATTAAGCATAATATTTTAAGGGAAATGGTCATTCAATGTAATAGAAGCATTTCAAGCTTTCATAAGGAGAAGACAAGAACTGAACAAAAAAATTTCATGACCAATATCAAGACCCAAGAGAAACCTAAAAGGGTAAAAAGGGAAAATAAAACATATGGGATTCAAAGGAGCTGAACTGATTACACCTCTCCATAGGAAGCTGATGCTTATAATTCTTAAAAAAATGCACCACTGATAACACAGCTAAAAGGAATATACATACACAGAGGGTACAAGTATAAGGTAAATTTGAGGGAATGACAAAAAATAAGGGATGAAAAAGAGGAGTACATTAGGTTCAGAAGGAATGGAGAGGTAGAATGTGGTAAATTATTTCACATGAAAGGGCACAAAAGACCTATTACAATGGAGAAGAAGATGGGAGGGTAGGCAATGGGCATTACTTGAACCTTACTCTCTTTGGTATTGGCTCAAAGAGGAAATAATATACACAGTTAGTTGAATACAGAAATCTATCTTGCCCAACAGGAAAGTATGAAGGGAGAAGATTAAGTAAAGGGGCAGGGGGCTGACAGAAGAGAGGACAGACCAGGGGAGGCAGTAGAAGCAAAACATTGTTAAGGAGGAAAAGAGTGAAAGGAAAGAGGACCAGCAGGAGGAAAAATAGAATGGATGGAAATACATAGTGAGTAATTATAACTGTGAATGTAAATGGGGTGAACTCTCCCATAAAATGGAAGCAGATAGCACAGTGGATAAAAAACCAGAATTGTACAATATGTTGTTTACAAGAAACACACTTGAAGCAGAGAAACACACAGAGTAAAGGTAAAGGGCTAGAGCAGAATCTATTATGCTTCAACTGAAGGGGGGAAGAAGCAGGGGTAACAATCAAGTTCTCAGACCAAGTAAAAGCAAAGATACATCTAATTAAAAGAGAAGAGGAAGGAAACTACATTGCTACAAGGTGCCGTAGACAATGAATATCAATACTAAACATATGCACCAAGTGGTATATCATCCAAATTCTTAAAGGAGAAGTTAAGTGAGTTATAGCTTCATGACCAAGCAAGAGATGGAGAGCATTATGAAATGTAAAATAGATAACTTTGATTACATTAAATTAAAAAGCTTTTGCCCAAGCAAAACCAGTGCAATCAAGATTAGAAGGAAAGCAGAAAGCTGGGGCACAATATTTACAGCAAGTGGTTCTGATAAAGGCATCATTTCTCAGATATATAGAGAACTGAGTCAAAATTATAAGAATACAAGTCATTCCCAATTAATAAATGGTAAAAGAATATACAAGGCATTTTTCAGAGGAAGAAATTAAAACTATCTTGTAGGAATATGAAGAAATGCTCCAAATCACTTTTGATTAGAGAAACGCAAATCAAAACAACTCTGAGGTACCACCATCCATCAGATTGGCTAATATGACAAAAAAGAAAAATAATGAATGTTGGAGATGTGGAAAAATTGGGAGAGTAATACACTGTTGATGGAGCTGTGAACTGATCCAACCATTCTAAAGAACAATTTGGAACTATGTTCAAAGGGTACCCAAACTGTGCAAATCTTTTGATCTAGCAATACCACTAATAGGCCTCTATCCCAAAGAGAGCATAAAAAAGGGGAAAGGATCTACATATGCAAAAATATTTATAGCAGTCTTTTTTGTGGTGGCAAAATAGTGGAAACTGAGGGGATACCAATCAATTGAAGAATGGCTGAACAAGCTGTGGTATGTAAATATAATGAAATACTATTGTGCAATAAAATATAATGAACAAGCAAATTTCAGGAAAACCTGAACTGATGGAAAGTGAAATGAGCAAAACTAGGAAAATATTGTACACAGTATCAGCAACATTGTGTGATGATCAGCTATGAATGACTCAGCTCTTCTCAGCAACACAATGATCCAAGACGAATACAAAGGACTCACAAAGGAAAACTCTATCCATATCCAGATAAATAACTGATGGACTGTGAATGCAATCAAAGCATGCTTTTTTTCACTTACTTTATTCTTTTTCATGTTTTTTTCTTTTGTTATGTTTCTTCTTTCACAATTATGACTAATATGGAAATGTTTTACATGATAGCATATGTATAATCTATATCAAATTGCCCACTATTTTTGGAAGGGGGGGGAGGGAGAAAGAAAAAAATTGGAACTCAAAATCTTGTAAAAATGAATGCTAAAAATTGTATTGACATATGATTAGGAAGAAATATAAAATATTATTTTAAAAATAAAAAATAAGGATCACATTTCCCACATGTAGGTAATTACTACATATATTATTTTAAACATTTGTTATTATTAGTTATTAGTTATGATCTGTATTGAACATTAAAAAAACATACAGAATAAAAAAAATCACTATAGTTTTTAGGATATCTATCAGTTATCCATCCCTCTAATGACATGAATAGCCCATCTGCTCTTCTAGTCATATATTATTCTGCTACCATTGATGTTATCTCTGATCAACTCTTCATGGACAATGTCCTGAAGCATGTTCATGCTTTCTGTGTGTTACTTTTATTTATGCTTACTGTGAAAATTTCCAGGCATGATGATCAAGTGACTTCTGAAATGATGTTTTCTTGTTGCCTTTGTATTCAATTAGATACCAATTCCCTCAACTCCTTTCTTCCTCTTCTGAGGAGAAGCTATGGGTTGTCTTTATTTATAGCTGCAATTTCTGCATCTCCTCTTGTTTCATTTATGGCATAATATTAGTACACACAAGGTTCATTTTCCCCAAGAATGTTTAACTCATCAATCCTAAAAATATATTATATTTAGGATAATAATATTATTATATTAAATAAATATATAATAAACATAAATTTATTTAAATTAAATGAAAAATAATATGTGGTAATAATGTTTAAATTGAGTTAAATTAATATTTGTATATGTAATAAAAATAATGTGATTCTTATCATTCTGTTCCCCTCTACCCTTTCCACTACTTTATTTGCAAAAGTGGAAGGAGGCTGGACAAGAGTTAGGGTCATTTTATATTTTATCTTTTGGCCAGTTTACCATAGAGAAAGAATTCATCACCTCATGGCCAGTCTTCTCATAATGAGTCTCTGTGTTTAGATAGGCTGGAGCTCAGACACCAGGCATGGTTTATGGTTCAAGTATGCTCAGAGTCTTTCCTTCTTGTGAAAATTTGACACACCTTCTGTTCCAATGACATAGCTTTCAGTCACCTAGGACATGGCTTCTTAAACTTTTTCTAGTCAAGACCCTATTTTGCATTTCCTGTTTCCAGCTTTGTGTGGGCCTGAGGGCATGTGCAGTGCAAAGTGTGCATGCTTGGTTTCCAGAACCAAGGCTGCTCATGCAACAGGGGCAAGGGCTGCCAGAAACACCTGAGATTCATTACATGTTTGATTTTTAATTAATTTTTGGTCATTGCATGTTCAGGAACTTGTTACTATTGCCAAATTTTTCGTGGGGTTGTGACCCACAGTTTAAGAAGTGCTGATCTAGGAAAACCTACCTCCATATAATGATGAGGTATCAAAGTAAAACATTATGTGTTTCTTTTCATATCATTTAAAGAGTAGCATTTCTAGACTTTTATACTGAAAAGGAGGGCATCATTTTTGTAATTTTTAAATGAAGAATATAGGACTAAATGATGTCTAAGGCCAGAATCTAACTCAAAATCCTTTGAATCTATATCCTATATCAATCTTCCCACTCTAACTATGAGACAATATGGGGTGCAGAATAGAGAACAATCTTCAGAGCCAGGAATACCTGCATTTAAGTCCTATCTCTGACATATTCTGGCTGAATAATACTATGCAAGTCACTTAAATTCTTAGGACTCTCTGCAACTCTCTAAAACTATAAATGCAGAAAAGATGTAGACCTTCACTCATAGAGGGCATTTATTCACCCAGAAAATCCTTGTGCCAATGAAAATGCCAGGTACAATCTTCATCTCATCTTAACTAAAGCATATACCATACAAGACTCAGCTAGGGCCAATTAATTATGGATATGTTGCATGTTAGTTGTACATAAACTAAATGAATTATAAATAAAGTTATTTTGTACATCTAATGGCTCCCAAGGCAAGTATATAAGTTTAGACAAATTGTCAATATTGAAAGCAATCAGTTTCCATCTATAAAATTAATTATATTCTATTTCAAAAATCCACTTATGATTCCGAATTACTGTGATAGGGAAGCAGTTCTGAGTTCGGAAGCCAAATTTGGAAGTTACAATTCTGGATGAGTTACTTACTACTGGAGAGATTTCATACACATCATAAATTCTCTGTCTCAGTTCCTTTTTTTGTAGAGATTCATACCCTTATACCCTCATTGGTCACTGTGATATTGAAATGACAATGTATGTCGAATTCAACTCAACCATCATTTAATAAGCACTTCCTATGTGTCAACCCTGTGCTAGATATACATTGACAAAAATACAACACTTCTTTCCCCTAAAAAGCTGACATTCCATTGGTGGAGGTTGGGGGTAGGTAGGTTGAGAATAATGTACACAGATAAATATAAACTAGATTCAAAGTACATGCAAAGTAACTTTGGCCTGAGAATGAAGATGGAAATCACATTTATAACTGATCTAACAGCATATCTTTATGCTATTGGGAGGGAAGCAGAGCAAAATTTACAAAGGATATTTATTTTGAGATATTTCCTTTTCTATTATATGGTATATCTATATTCCTCCAGCTTGCTTAAAAAATTAGGGAAATCAGGATGGGCCCTATGTGGGAGGTGACATGAGCTTGAGCCTTGAAGAGAATTAGGAATTTTTAGAGGTAGAAGGGAAGGGAGACATTGTAGCATAAACAATCAACCAGGAAGTATTAAACAAATTATTATTGCTATTATTATCTCATACTTCTCATCATTTTGTTGAATTTCATGTAGGAATAGTACTGGACAAGTAGCCATCCTACCACATCCTTATGTATTTAGTGTTCTATGGACTATTGCACACAAGGATGAAAGAACTGTTTTCTGTAGTTGAATAAAAGATGTAAGCTCATTCTGTGTGGGTTCAGTGCACATATCCTCAATGTAAATCTAATAGCCAGCAGGGCAAAATAGATGATTCTCACTTTCACTGTGTTCCCACATGATTTTGATCACTTTTGCTAGCTTACTATATTTAAAAAAATTGCATGTAGCTTGGAGATTATGGGTATTTAGTATGGAGGTATCATTTTTATGAATGAATGTTATGTCTGGGAAATTGTGGACAATTGCTCCATTTATGAAAATGGATTAGTGCTAGTACAGTTAATGAGTTGAATTCTCCAGGATATTTTGAGATCTGTATTTTCAGTACAGATATCTGTCATCTGTTAGTTCATAAATAAAGTGAATTTTTATTGTGTAATTCTAGACTTCAGGACATGTTACAAAAGCATTCAGAAGGTGCCAAATATTGAAATCCTATAATGATAATCTTCCACAGTGTCTGTAATTTCTACATTGATCATTAAGTATGAATTCCTTAAGGATAACCTTTTTTTTTTTGGCAAATTCTGTTGGCAACTACCTGGTTCTGAATTGCCATCATGCACTCCTACATTCCTACAAAATAATTCATGTTACTATGTCATTTATCCAACGCTTCTTTGCTGATATATTGTTGACTGAATTTGTGGAGATTTTGACCATATTCACCATGAAGCATTTTTTATTCCATTTTTGGATTCTAATCTAGTAGTAGTAGTAGTAGTAGTAGTAGTAGTAGTAGTATCACAACTTTAGCAACACATTTTAGCAAAAGGATTAAAATAATTTTGCCTTAAGACATCATGGGGAACAGCTGAACAAGTTGTGGCATATGAATGTAATGGAATAATATTGTGCTATAAGAAATGATGAGCAGGCAGACTTTAGAAAAACCTGGAAAGACTTACATGGACTGATGCTGAGTGAAGTGAGCAGAACCAGGAGAACTTTGTACACAGTAACAGTCACGTTGTGCAATTACTGTCAACTAACATTGACAAACTTAGCCCATCTCAGCAATACAAGGATCTAAGACATCTCCAAAGATCTCATGATGGAAAATGCTGTCCACATCCAAAGAAAGAACTATGGAAATTGAGTGAAGATTGAAGCATACTATTTGCTATTTTTTCTTATGTTTTGTTTTGTTTTCCCTTTCTTGTGGTTCCTCCTATTGGTTCTAATTCTTCCTTACAACATGATTAATGTGAAAATATGTTTAATAGGAATGTATATGTATAGCCTATATTAGATTGTGTACCATCTTGGGGAGGGAGGCAGGGAGGGTGGGGGGAGAAAAATTTTAAGCTCAAAAGCTTATGGAAGTGATTGTTGATGAATCAAAATAAATTAATAAAAAAGACATCATGAGTTCAATGTTTAAAATGAGGAAATTGCTCCCCACATTTCCTAAAATACATCTCAACCTAGATCTAGTCAGTCAGTCAATAAACATTTATTAAGTGCCCACTAAGTGTCAGGAATTATGTTGATTTCTGGGTATACACAGAAAAATGAGGCATCTCTTGCTCTCAGATAGCCCACAATCTAATGGGAGAAGATAACACGTAAAAACAAAAATATGAAAACTGATGAGGGTGAGCTTACCCAGTATGGGGGCAGAGGCAAGTCAGTAAGAAAAAAAAAGCCACAGCTACTGAGCATCTCACTCTGGAGGTAAAGCAACAGATGGGTCCATTGGAGTCACTTCACCAGAGCCTCAGCAGGGGACAAGTCTAGAATGGAATCCAAGTAGTACAGCACCAAGGCACTTTTTGTCAGTCACTCTTGAGAGAAGGCCACAGTACTAAGACTACATACTTCGGGGAGGTGGAGCCAAGATGGTGGAGTAAACAGGGACTTGCCTGAGCTTTTCCCTAAATCCCTCCAAATACCTTTAAATAACAATTCTAAAAAAATTGTAGAATGACAGAACTCACAAAAAGATGGAATGAAACAACTTTCCAGCTCAAGATAACTTAGAAGGTTAGCAGGAAAGATCTGTTGCACCAGGTTGAGAGAGGACTACAGGGGCCCCAACAAACCAGGAGCAGACCTTGGGGCAACTGAATCAGTGGCAGCAGTGGCAGTTTCCAAACCTCTTAGCCCACGGATGATAAGGGGATCTGACAATGGGTCCGAAGGAGATTTACTAAGTTCTCTTTTCTGGCACTGGGGCAAGATTCTGTTGCATTGCCTATACCTGGATCTGGGTCACAGTCCTGGGTCTTGATCCCAGTGCAAAGAGGAGCACTAGTACAGCAGAGTTTGGGGCCACAAGGGAACAAGGACCATTGTCACAGTTCCAATGTTGAAAAGAGTGATTGTGTTCACTCATAAACCAGTGCACAATTCACAAGAGTAGTAAATACACCTCTCTCTAGATCTTACCATGTTGGAAGTGCCAAAAACTTACAGATCCCCAGACATCTGAAAACTTGAAGCTTGGGACAGTGCCCCTTCCATTTGAGAAGCACAGCCTCAGTTTAGCAAAGAGTGAAAAGTCAAGAAATAGAATGGGAAAATGAGCAAACAACAGAAAAAATTCTAACAATAGAAAATTACTATGTGACGAGAAAAATCAAAACACACACTCAAAAGAAGACAACAAGGTCAAAATTCCGGCATCTGAAACCTCAGAGAAATATATGAATTAGTCTCAGGCCATGGAAGACCTCAAAAAGGATTTTAAAACTCAGGTAAAAGAGGTAGAGGAAAAATTGGGAAGAGAAATGAGAATGATATAAGAAAATCATGAAAAAAAAAGAGTCAACAGATTGGTAAAGGAGGCACAAACATTACTGAAGAAAATAACACCTCAAAAAACAGAATAGACCAAATAGTAAAAGAGGCACAAAAATCTAATGAAGATGAGGCCTTGACAAGCAGAATTTGCCAAATGGAAAAAGATATACAAAAATTCACTAAGAGAACTCCTTAAAAAGTACAATTGGCTGAATGGAAAAAAAAAAGATACAAAAGCTCATTGAAGAAAATAATTCCTTAAAAGTTAGAATTTGGCAAATGGAAGCTAATGACTTTATAAAATATCAAGAAACAATGACACAAAATTAAAAGAATGAAAAAAAATAGGAGGAAATGTGAAATGAAGTATCTTATTGGAAAAATAACTGACCTGGAAAATAGATCCAGGAGAGATAATTATTGGACTACCTGAAAGTCAAGATTAAGAAAAAAGCCTAGACATCAACTTTCAAGAAATTATTGAGGAAAACTACCCTACTAGATCCAGAGGATAAAATAGAAATTGATAGAATTCACCCATAACCTCCTGAAAGAGATCCCTAAAGGCAAACTGCCATGAATATTATAGTCAGTTCCAGACCTCCCAGATAAAAGAGAAGATACTTCAAGTAACCAAAAAGAAACAATTCAAATATCATGGAACCAAATATCATGGAACACAAGATTTAGCAACTTCTACATTAAAGGATCAGAGGACTTGGAATATGATATTCTGGAGGCCAAAAGTTCTAGGATTACAACCAAGAATCACATACCCAACAAAACTAAGTATAATTCTTCCTGGGGAAAATGAACATTCAATAAAATAGAGGAGTTTCAAACATTCCTTATAAAGAAGACCAGAGTTGAATGGAAAATTTGACTTTCAAATATGAGATGCAAAAGAAGCATAAAATGGTAAACAGGAAAGAGAAATCATAAAGAAGTTGATAAGGTTAAACTACTGATATTATTACATGAGAAAATGACATACGTAACTGCTAAAAACAAATTTCTCCTTATTAGGGCAGGTAGAAGGAATAAACATAGAAAGCAGAGATGTGAGTTGAATGTGATGGTATGATTATCTAAAAAAATTAAATTAAGTGAGGAGAATGAAGAATTCAATGGGAGAAGTGGAAAGGGAGAGGTAGAATGGGATGAATTATCTGACATAAAAGAGGCCTGAAAAAGATTTTTACAGTGGAGGGGGAAATGGGGGAAACAGGGAGGGGAGACATCAACCTTATTCTCATCAGAATGGAATAATATACAGACTGAGTTGGGTGTAGAAAACTATCTTACCATACAAGAAAATAGGAATGGAAGGAGATAAGAGAAGGAGGGAAGGAGGGGGAAGCTGATAGAAGGGAGGGCAGTTTGAGGTAGGTAAAAGTTTCAGAAGCAAGACACTTTTCAGAATGGACAGGGTCAAAGGAGAGAGAGAGAGTAAGATAAATGGGGGAAATACTTGGAAGGGAATACATAGTTGGTAATCATTACTGTGAAAAAAAATTACAGTGAGTTTCTCTGATAAAGATTTCATTTCTCAAAGAAAAGTGGAGTCAAATTTATAGAAATAAGAGCCATTCCTCATCTGAAAAAATGGTCAAAGGATGTGAACAAGAAGTTTTCAGATAAAGTAATCAAAGCTATCCATAGTCATATGAAAAAAATGATCTAAATCACTATTGATAGGAAAAATGCAAATTAAAACAACTCTGTTCTCCTACCTCATACCTATCAAATTGGCTAATATGACAGAAAGGGAAAATTACAAATGTTGGCAGGGATGTGGGAAAAAATAAAACACTAATGTACTATTAGTGAAGTTGTATATTGATTCAACCATTCTGGAGAGCAATTTGGAACTATGCCTAAAGGGCTATAAAACCATGCATACCCTTTGATTTAGCAATACTAGGTCTATATCCTAAAAAGATAAAAAACAAAAAGGAAAAGGACCTATGTGTACAAAAATATTTATAGCTGCAAAGAATTGGAAATCAAGGGGATGGCCATCAATTGGAAAATGGCTGAACTATTGATTGTGGTGGAATACCATTGTACTTTAAGAAATGATGAGCAGGATGCTCTAAAAAAAACATGGAAAGATATGAATTGATATAAAGTGAAATCAGCAGAACTAGAACACTGTACACACTAACAGCAATATTGTTTAATGACCAACCATGAATAACTTAGCTATTCTCTGAAATACAATGATCCAAGACAGTTCTATAGGACCTATGATGAAAGGTTCTATTCATCTCTAGAGAAAGAACTGGTAGAGCCCTGAATGCAGATCAGAGATACTTTTGCTTTTTTTTTTTAATTTTTCTTAGTTTTTTTTGGTCTGTGTTTTCTGTCACAGAATGACTTGCATGGAAATGTGTTTTGTATGACTACACATGTATAACCTATGTCACATTGCTTGATTTCTCAATGAGTGGGAGAGAGGAGTGAGGGAGAAAATTTGACACTCAAAATTTGAAAAAAAATGTTAATTTCTTTTACATATAATTGACAAAAATAAAATATTAAATAAGATTTACAAAGACCACATATTTCCCAGGAACCCCATGCTGGAGTTATAGAAGGAGTTAAATAAGGGTAAAGTACTTTGGCAGCACAAGCCTCAGTGGTCTTGCAAGAAGCCAGTATGTGTTTGTGTGTGTGTTTGTGTATGTGTGTGTGTTTGACACACACACATCTAATATCTACACTTATAGCTATAGCTATATGGCCTTACTCCTTTCCCAAGTTAACCCCTCTACTTGTTCAAGCAATCTCGTTTCACCTCATATGTTCCAACAGATTTTCCCTCCTCTGTCATTCCCACTCTTTCACTTATTTTCAGTCTATCCCTTTCTACTAGTTCATTTCCTACTTCCTACAAACATGCCCATGTCTTCCTTATTTTGGAAAAACCTTCACATGATCCCTCCAATCCTAACAACTATTGTCCTTTATTTCTTCTGCCTTTTGTAGCTAAACTCCTCAAAAAAGCTATCTACAATAGGTATCTACACTTTTCTTTCCTCTCAATCTCTTCCTAATTCCTTATAATTTAGCTTATCATTTTATAATTCCACCAAAACTGCCCTCTCCAAAGTTACTAATGATCACTTAGTTGTTAAGTGCAATGTTAATTTCTTAATTCTCTTTCTCCTTGACCTCTCTGCAGACTTTGGCACTATTGATCACTTTTTCCTCCTCTTCTCCCTAGGCTGTCAGGACATCAGTCCTGATTTTCTTCTTACTTATCTGACCAATTCTTCTCTGTCTCCTCTGATGGGTGCTCCCCTAAATCATGCTTCATAATTATAACTGCCCCTCAGGACTCTGTATTGGGCCTCTTCTATTCTTCCTCTATACCACTTCACTGAGTGACCTCATCAGTCTCCCATGAATCTAATTACCATCTTTACGCTAATGTTTCTCAAATATACCTTTCCTGACCCAGACTCTCAGCTGACCTCCAATCTCACATCTCCAATCGCCTTTCAGATATCTCAAATTGGATGTCAAGTAGACATCTTAAATTCAGTATGTCCAAAACAGAGCTCATTATCTTTTCCCCTAAATCCTCCCCCATTCTTAGCTTCCCTATTACTATAGAGGACAACACTATTCTTACAGTCCTTCAATCTTGCAATACAAGGGTCATCTGGTTTCTTCATTATTTATCACCATCCTATATCCAAGCCATTGTCACAACCTGTTGATTTAACTTTTATAATATCTCTCAAATAAGGCTCCTTTTCTCCTCTAACACTGTCATCACTCTCATGTAAGCCTTCATTATGTCACACCTTTGTTATTATAACAGCATGCTGTTAAGTTTGCCTGCCTCAAGTCTTTCCCTGACTCTAAACAATTCTCCATTCAGTCACCAGTGATTTTACTAAGACACAGGTCCAATCATATCACCTCCCCTACCCCCTACTCAATAAATTCCAATGTCTTTTTATTGCCTCCAAGAACAAATACAATTACTCTGTTTGCCATTCAATGAATGAATTGGTTAGTTAAAGAACAAATCATAGAAAATAAATAATTTCCCCAAAGAAAAAGGCAATAATGAGACAAATAGTTCAACTTTTTGGAAACATCCAAAATAATTCTGGGAGGAGTATTTATATTGTTAAACACTTTGATAAATAAAAGAGAGAGATAGCATATACACTAAAATACTGGAAAAAAAACAACAAATAAAAAATTAACCCAAGGAAAATAAATTCTGAAAATTAAAGCAGATATAAAGAGTACTGAAAATAAAAAATATTTTAATTATAAAACCTAGGAATTATTGAGTGAATATCAATACAAATTTAAAATCATATTATATGTATACAAATATATATGCATATATGTATGTATTAATAAAGTGAATGTCCAGTAATATGTCAAAAAGAGCATCTCAAATCACAAGAGTTATTCAAAGAATGAAGAACTGGTTTAATATTATGAAATCATAAAGCAAATATGTTATAATAATGAGAACAGCAAAATCATATGATTATGTTAAGAGATTATGTTAACTTTTGGTTTTAGGCAGATACTCTTTAGAATAACAAGTGAAATCTCATTTCTTCATATTTTTCTATAAATTTTAGCATACAAATATCTTGTATTTTGTCAAACCTTTTCCTGAAACTATTGATATCAACACATGATTTCTTTTTTATCAATAAGGATATTGGTCTATATTTTTCTTTTCTGTCTTGATTCTCTCTGGTTGTTTAAGTATGAAGATAATAGTTCTATCAAAGAAGTAGTTTGTTAAGATCCCATGTTTTGTTTTGTTTTGTTTTGCTTTCGAGGAGTGGGTAGTGAGGAGTATAGGTTGTTTTGTTTGTTTGTTTGTTGGTTTAAAGTAGCATGACTGCAAAAGGAAGGAGAGACATAGGCATATAGCTTGAGGTAATAAAATGTCCAAGAAATGGTATTTCTCTTAGTGTAGAAGAACTCAACATATTTGTTGGATAAAGAAAAGGAGATAAAGAAAGTTAAATTAAAAATGCATGAAAAGAGTGGATTATTGAGGGATCTAAGTCATGGAAGAGATTTTAAGGCAAATTGAGAATAGAAACTGCAAGCCAAGATCATTACTGAATATTGATGTAAAATTTTTTAATAAAGTATCAGTAAAGTGGGAACAGCAATATATTCAAAATACTACTGCCCATGACCATATAGGATTTATGCCAGTGTTTCAGTAATGGTTCAATGAAAAGAAAACTATAAACATAATGTTAATAACATTACATATGATTATTATTATCTCAAGTTCAATAAACTCTATGCAAAATTTCCCAAATAGAATACAAACCACTATCCATCTCTTTTCCAGTTCTATAACCATTATCATTTTTTTTAATCTGTGGTGTCTGTTCAAAATGTTTGTAATGATAATCCATCTCTATATGTTACCTGGTCAGTAGTCATTTTTCATCCACTCAGTTTTTCTTGTATATAAAGTTCAACTGAACTTTTTTGAGTGATTTTATTTGGTACTACCTTCAGTGCTTTAGGATTTTTTTATGTTTTTATTTTATCTTTTTTTTAGGCAATTGCGGTTAAGTGACTTGCCCAGGGTCACACAGCTAGTACATGTCAAGTGTTTGGTCTGAGGCAGGCTTTGAACTCAGGTCCTCCTGACTTCAGGGCCAGTTCTCTATCCACTGTGCCACCTAGCTGCCCCACTGCCTTAGGATTTTATATAATCAATACAATATCATCCATAAAAAGGAGCATTGGGAGGACTATAGCATCTGTAGACAATCTCTTCAGATTTATTCTTCTTCCTAACACCCTGACAATTCCTCCTTTTCTCCTCCAAGCTTTGGGGTAGTCATGGCTACTCTTACCACTTCATTGAGCATTCTACTTTCTGGTAAGATGGAGGATCACTAGGTCCACCTGAGATACCATACATCCAATGGTCCACTAAATTTACCATGTTTTGCCACTCTACCATCCAGACACACCATCTTCAGGACATTATCAATTACCCTACTGCAAAACCCTAAAGATTGCTGAAAATTTCTATCCTCCCAGACACTGAACACTCCTACATATATTGTTTAACCTAATTAGAATTGAAAGTAGGGCTTGTTGCACTTTTCTATTTGTATCTTTTCTGTCTAACAAAGGTATCACCACACTGTAAATGCTTAATAAATACTTTTTCATTCCAAGAACTTACATTTGACTAGAAGGGAGTGATACAAGCAAGTAAATAGATAAGAAAATATAAGATGATTTGAAGATGGAAAGAACACTATCAACTAGGGGAACTGAGGCAACATTTTCATAAAATGGCATATGAGTTGAGTCTTGAAGGAAATTTTAGATCTGAGAGGTAGAGTTGAAGAAGATGTAAGGTCTAGGCCCATGAAACAGCATATACAATGGTAAGGAGGCAGGAGATGAACTGTCAAGTTCCAAGAACAGCAAGTTTTCTCAATAAGTATATGAAAAGGAATAATGTACAATAAACAGTAGGTTAAGCTGGAGACAATGCCAAACTGGAAATTTAGTATTTTGTACTTCAAAATATTAAGAAGCATCTTATTTCTTTCTCTCAACCCTAGTTAAGGAGACTAATAGGATAAATGTTGTGAAGGTAGAAAAGATAAAATTTGTGAATAGATTAGGTATTTGAGATGAATGTGAATGAGGAATCAAGGATGACACCAAAGTTTTGGAGCCTACGTCACTGGGAAAGTAATGAGATCTGTAAAAATAATGAGAAATTTGGGAAAAGAAGAGATTTTGGAGGACAGTTAAGGAATTCTGTTTTGTAAATGTTGAGTCCGATATTACTAGGGGACATTCAGTTAAATATGCCCAATAAACAGCGATGCAGGACTGGAGTTGGGATTAGGACTTACATTGAAATTATATGCATATAAATGATAATTGAATCCAAGTGAGTTGATGAGATTACCAAAAAAGAGATAAGAGTTTAGGACAGCATGCTGGTGTGGCACTTAAAGTTAGTGGGAATGAAGTTTCAGTAAAGAAGAGTCAGAGCTGTATTACAAAATCCCAGAGAGGAAAGAGTATTCAGTTGGAGAGGGTGATTAATAGTGACAATTTTTGCAGAGAGGTCAAGGATGAGGCTTGAAAAAAAGACCATTATGTTTGATAATTAAGATATAACTGGAACTTTGGAGAGCAGTTTTGGTTAAATGATTAAAGTCAGAAGCAAAATGCAGAGGGTTTAATTTAAAAGTAAGAGGAGAAGAATTGGATGCACCAATTATAGACAGGTTTCTCAAGGACTTTAGCCAATAAGGTAGGGGAGAAATATAGCATAAGAACTAGCAGGAATTAAAGATCCAAGTGAGGGTATTTTAAGGTTGGGGGAGATCTGAGTATAATGGTATACAGGAGACAAGGAGTTAGTAGATCTGAAGAGAATGAAGATAAGAGAGTATGAGAAATAATAGTAAGGGCAATCCATTGTTAAATATGGCATGGCATCAGATGAAGGGTATCTGCTTAATAAGTAGAAGGGCTATCTCTTCATGTGAGAATAGCATGGAAAAAGTGACAGTGGTGATAAAAATCTGAGTGATATGAGATAAGAAGGAAGGGAGAATGGGGATTCTTTTTGCATACTTTAAAAATTTATGATAATAGCTACTACATCTTTTGTTCTTTCAAATTCCATCTTTTTAATAGTATTTTTTTCTAATTTCATGTAAAACAAGTTTTCAACATTCACCTTAATAAGAATGGTGGATTCCTGACAAATGACCTCAAATTCTCCAGTGAATTTTGAGGTAAGTTCCTCAGCTGAGAAGGTTGTGGGAGTATTATCATGGGAGGCTTGAGGAAATATTAGGTTTGGAATAATTGCTATGGAAAGTGCTTGGGGAAGTGTAACAGCACTATCTTGTTTCAGAAAGGGCCCAATTTAGATAAAGTTATACAAAACTGTAGTGGATCCAAATAGCAGCTCTTTTGTGATTTCTCTCCAGCTTTCTTTAGCATCATGTGAGTAAGATCAAAGGTGGCAGATGATCATGGTAATCCAGTGCTGGAGTTTACCAGGGCATGATCAGCAATAGTACAAGAGAATAAGTGTTCTCAGAATAGAGGATCATATAGAGTTACATTTGGTTCACCAAGGGGCTAAGAACCTTATAAGTTATAGGATGTTTTATGAGAGGAATTGAAAGTGAAATAATGAAGGGATTGAAAATAATTCTAAGATCTTGTGTATCCACATGCTAGAAAATCATATGCTAAGAAGAAGGCAGATACAGAAATCTGGAAATAGAAGACTCAAAAGAAAGGGGATGAGACCATCATTTACTTTATCCTTTTCTCTACAGATAAGATGTGAGGAATAAACTACTTAATAATGGATAAGCATGTATTTAGTTCAATGGATAAGCATTTATTTAGTATCTACTATGTATTCCAGATTTTACTACTCTCTTGCAAAGACTAATATAAATAAATAAAGGAAAGGAAAATACATAATTCCTGTCTCAAGGAGAAAATCTAACAAAAAGACAAATTACTTAAATAAAACAACTTGAGAGTGACATAGGAATTAAATAATCAGGGAATTAATCCATGTTTCAGTATAGATGTTAAAGAAAACATTCCACATACTCAGAAAGGTGAAGAGGAAGGATGTTTTCAATAAACATAATCATTTGTGTGGGAATTATGAGTGTTGATTTTTTTCACCTGCTGTCTAAAGTTTTTCTGGACTTTAGATAGCCTTCATCAAGGCAATATCTGTAAAATTTTTCTGATTCCCTAATTCTTCCATCAAACAAAAGTGTATATACCGCAACTGATATTTTAAATTTGTTTTTCTCATAGCACTCAAATTAGGAGGAAAGACTTTCTATGACTGATTTTAGCATTAATATGTTCTAAGCTAATGAATGGATTGGAATATTCCTGGTTTCCACACCTGTCTAGCATTTACTTTAATTACACTATAATTAATGCTTGCTGGAAAATTTGCAACGCATAGGAAAAATTAAGCCATTATAGATACATATTATGTCAGTTTGAGTGAGGTGATGTAGATATAGATGTACATACATACATGTACAGATACATATGCATACAAATATATACACAAGTTTAATATGTATATATGCTAATACATACTTTAATTAATTTAAAATATTTTCTTTAATATCTAAAGGGACACTGAATCTCCAAATACAAATACATGCTTGAATTCCTAAGATGAGATAATTCATGATTCATCTCATTAGTTTTATGTCTCCATACCAGGTGCTTCATTCCAATAATATTCTCAATTTCTTGGAATAAAGCCATATATATTTTATGCTCTTCTCAATATTCTAGTCCACCCATATTGTTCAAGTCAGACATTAGTCACTGAACAATATTCACTACTTGGTCCCCCAGTGGCTTATTAGATAATCATATATTCATAACAAGAGATTATGGGAAAATATAATTATCAACATTCATATAAGCACTTTAAAATTTCCAAAAAAAATTATCTGTATTTTTTTCATTTAATTTCACAAAAAATCTGGCAAGTAGGTACTAAAGTATTATCTGAATTTCAAAAATTAGGACACTGAGGCTCATAGAGTTAAGATGACTTACACCATCACACATTGTGTGCTTAACACATAGGACAAACTTAGTAAATTTTCATTCACTTATTAATTCAAGGATTAGATGCAGATTCAAATCTATTTCTCACCTGACTGCAGGGACAGCACCTTTTCCACTTCACTATGGACAAAGGTAACACAGTTTAAAAGTAAGGTTTAATTTCTGGAGATAAATATCCTGCCTGAAATCTTCTGGTCCCCTCCACTTCCACAATTGTTCTATGATGAGCTATTTGTCTTCCATTTAATAACAGTTGAATTTATTTATTTTTATTCTAAATTAACCCACAAATAAAATGAGCATGTGTGTTTGCAGATATTGCTTTCTTTTAAAGTATAAAATAAATTCAACCTATAGCTTTCAAAGTTGCTCTGCTTGTCCATACTCTTTTCTGACATTCCATTCTCATCTCTGCATTTATGTGTGTATACATATGCACACACGTGTATGTTCATGCATATGTAAATCTTTGTGTGTACATGTTTGTATATGTTTATATTATAAATTGTGTACTTCATTGATACTTCTTTCCTTCCCTTCATCTCCCTCCTTCCCTTCCTTTGTCCTTCTTTCCTCCCTTCCTTTCTCACTTTCTCTTTCTTTTTTGTTGTTTTTCTTTTTTTCACCCATTCCTATCATCCTTTCCTTCACACCTAGTCTTCACTGGAAAAAAAGAAAATAAAAAGCCCTTGTGACAAATACATTTAGTCAAGCAAAACAAATGCCCACCTTGACTGTTTCTTAAAATGAATATGTTATTGTGAACCTTGAATCCATCATCTCTCTGTCAAGTGGTGAATAGCATACTTCATCATTAGCCCTCTGAAATTGTATCTAGCTATTCCATTGATCAGAGCACTTAAGTCTTTCAATGTATCAACAACAAACACTTGAAATAATGACAACAACATCAGCTAACATTTATATAGCCCTTTAAACTTTGCGAAGTACTAGGAACTATTGTGGGTAGACAGTACTAGGCATTAGAAGAAACAGAAAGTTTAGTACAGAAACAGTCTGTGATCTAGTGCAGTTTTCAGTTATTAAGGAGATGACATAAGCTATAATAAACAATACTGCATGATATGTGCATCAGGGATATGCTAAATACCATGTTACATATTGTATATTCTGAATATAAACACTAAATCACATTATTTCAATTAGTAAACATTCATAAAGGACCTACTTTGTGCCTAGTAAAATGCTAGGCATTAAATATACAAAAATATAAATGAAACAGTCCCCTTCCTCAATGAGCTTACATTTTATCCAAGAAACTTGTAACCATATAAGATAATATAAGTAGATATAAAACACACATACAAAATCAGTTAGCAAGCACATATTCAAAACTTATTCTGTGCTAGGCGTTGGGCTAAATGTTGGAGATACAAAGAACAGCAAAAACATGATCCTTATCCTCAAGGAACTCATAATGCAATGAATGAGACATGCAGATAGATAGATAGATATAGCTAGATAGATATAAATATGGATATATATATATACATACATACACAGACACACACACATACACATATACATACACAAAGTGTAAATGAAAATTAATTCTATAGGGAAGGCACTGGCATTAGTTGAGGGTAGGAGGAGACCCCAGGAAAGACCCTTGCAGAAAGTAGGATTTGAGTTGATTCTTGAAGGAATCTAGGGAATCTGTGAGATGGCAGTGAAGAGAAGTGTATTGCTGTGATAGGAGACAGACAGTGAAAAGATGTGGAATTTGGGAGGTGGACTGCTGTGTGTGAGGAGAAGAAAGTTGGCTAATGTAGTTGGATTATAGAATTCTTGGAGAGTTGTAAAGTGTAAGAAGATTAGAAAGGTTGGAAAGAGCCAAGTTGTGAAAGGCTCCAAATGTCAAACAGATGACTTTATATTTAATCTTTAAGATAATAGGAAACCACGGTTGTTTATTGAATAGGGGTACAGCTGGGAAGGAGTCAGTATAATTAGAAAGAGTAAAGATCAGGGAGAAGATAGGGGCAATATGCTAGAGAAGACCGGATGGGATGGATTCAAGAGTGTATGTGGAGGGGCTTGCTTTGGCAAAGAGCAAGGGCCAGCTTTGTGTTTGAGATAAAAGTGAAGGAGGAGATAGAGGGAGAAGACATCTGGGTGATAGGAAATGATGATTAGGATAGAAAAAAGAAACTAACCTCTAATAGCCTAAGGTTATTTTTTTGTTTAAGTATGAGATGAGGTCCTAATCTGAAAATATGGGGAGAGGGATGTGGTGGAGGAGGCAAGATTGAAGAGGCATGAAAAGGTTTGAAATAGCCATAATGGTGAGCATGACATAGAAGGATTGCCTTGCTACAATAAGGGACCAGTTGGGACTCTGAAATATTAATTTGAGGTGGTCCCAAGTAGCTGTGATTTTAAGGTAACCAAGAAAAGCATGATGTAGGAGTTGACACTTGAGAGAAGTTTTAAAAGGAAGCTAAGATTCTAAAAGGCACAAAGACAGGGAATGCATTTGGGGCATGGAGAACAGCCTGTGTAAATGTTCAGAGACAGAAGATTAGATGTTTTGCATAGACAACATCAAATACTAAAGTTTGGTTGGAATTTGAAATATATGAGAGTGAGTCAAGTATGATAAAGGTAGATTGTGAAGTGTTTTAATTGTCAAATCAAGACATTTCTTCATATTTCATCTTAGAGGCAATAGGGAGTCACTGAAGATCTTTAAAGCAAGGAACAACATTGTCACTGTGTAATATCATATAGGTACCTGAGTAGAGGACAGATTTGAGTGGGGATAGAATGGAGTAAGGGACAGGTACTACTAGGTTGTTGCAATAATCCAGTGATGAGAGCCTAAACTAGGGAGGTGGCTCTATGAATGAGTGAAAAAATATGTGTGGGGGGGACCAGATGGGATAAGAATTTGTGGAGTTAGAATGACCTGTGACAGTGAGTGAGGAGTTAAATATGACTCTGGGGTTTTCAACCTGACTGACTATAAGATGGTGTTGCTCTTAATAAAAATTGGAAAATTAGGGGTTTGGGAGAAAGAGATTGAATTCAGTTTTGAATGTGTTGGGGTTGAGCTTCCTATGGAATACATGTCTGACTGTACAGTATGTAGCCAGACCATGTAATCTCTGTTTTTTTAAATATTTTGCTAAACAGAAAGCTCTAAAAATCAACATTTATGATATTTTTTGTGCCTGCATCTAGCACACTATAAGTGCTTAATAAGTGTAGGAGTAAAAAAGGAATGAAAGAAAGAATTCCCTAATACAAACTATACTTACTATATTTACTTTTGTTTTATATGGAGTGTATAGTACATTGGACTTGGAATGAGGAAGATCTGGGTTCAGGTCTTGCCTTAGATATTTACAAGTGGTTTGACCCTTGAGAAAACACCTAACCTCTCTGTACCTCAGATTTCTCATCTATAAAATGATGATATAAAACTTGGTGGCCTCTAAGGTCCCTTTTAGTTTTAAATCTGTGTTCTTATAATCAGGCTCAAATTGAGTTGGCTTTTAAAAAAAACTATTCATTTAATCTTCATATGTATTCCCATAAAGTTTTATAGTAAGACCAAAAATCCATGATACTGAAGTTGAGCAATGTCACAACTAATTAAAGAGTTCAGCATTTAGATTTTTATGTAATATCTCAACACACACACAATTCAACTTTTAAATGTCCAGAATGCTTATTGATTTTTTATAAAAAGATATGTTATTCATTTTTTAACTTCACATGAATCCTAAAAACCTTTAGGATCATTAAAATATAGTTTATATATTATATGTATGGCCACACATTCTTCAGTACTTACTTCTTTGTTTCTTTCATTACAAAAGAATACCTTCTACAGTGGTGAGGAGGGAGCTCTGGTAACTGAATTAAACATGTGAGCCAAGTTCCAGCAATCTAAGGCTCTCTATGCTTCATTTATTTGAAAATAGTGATGAGTACAGAGATACTACAGGCTGGAGGGCTAGAAGCTTTTTCCATTAGAGAAATTAATGATCAGAATCTCCTTTTTTTCTATTTTGAATTCAAGCTTCAGCTCATTATTTTCAACATTCTCTACAACCCTGACCTGCCTGTAACATTTCTTGAGTTTCTTTTTTTTTTTCATTTTCTTAACTCTGCCTAAACTTCTTTCTTCAATAATCTTGCCCGGTGTACTTGGCCCTCCTCCAAGCTGTGTCCCTCATAGTCTTCTAAAAATTTGCAAATTCCCATTTTGTGCTTTGAAGTAGTCCAAGAATATCAATCATTTAACAGTCTTTATTGCTCTGGACTCCTTACTAGTTCCTCACAATTTTTAGAGCAGAGAATTTTTGCCTTTAGCATAGCAACTATTAAGGAAGAACTGTGGACATTATAGGAATCATATAATTTAGTCTAAATAATACTCAAACTAGTGCTAATATAGGGGAAACATTATATTGTTTTTTCCAAAGAGTTAAAAATAACAACTTAGATTTATATCTTAATGAAAGCTACCTTCTTCTACCCCTGTAAACAAAAAGATTAGATGAGGAGTAAATTTTGTCCTACTGTCTTAATTTTCTTCCATGACATAATTTATCTGTACTCCAATGAAGCTTTAGATGTTGTTTCAGATGAGATTCACCATAACAGACTGGAAAGATATAGACTGGGTTGCTCTGGACCACATCCAAAAAGATATGTTTTGAGTGGAGATAAAATCAAGTCAGTAGAAAGATAGGATATTTATCAAAACACCTGGCCTGGTTTGAAGTCATGTATCAAGCTGATGTTTTGTGGTACTTTCAATTAGATATAATTAAGTCTATCTATCTATCTATCATCTATCTATCTATCTATCTATCTATCTATCTATCTATCTATCTATCTATCTATCTATACACACATATGTGTGTATGTATATGTATTTGGAAGGTACCTAAGACTTCAACCTAATATAACCCTCTTATTTGCAGATAAGAGATCTGAGGCCCAGAAAGATTAAATGACTTACCCAGTCACACATCTAGGCTATGGCAGAGCTTGGACTAGAAATCTGTTCTCCCAATTTCTAGTCTGATGCAAGTACCTCTAAACCACGATGCTTTATCTGTAAATGTTTCAGAGGATACTCACTAAATTTTAAGATGGCAAGATGTGCAGTCGAGCTAGTTATTAAAAACATCAGAATTCAGGAATTTTTAAAATTAAAAATAAATACTTAAATAAGGTGAAGCTTTATAAATGCAAATGAAAAGCAGCATGACAGGAAAGAAAATAAATTTTGATATGACATGGTGAAAGATGAATTAAGCAAACTTAGTTGGAAAAGACAATTGGTGATTCAGAAGCACCAAAATCATATTGCTGAGTACATTTGTACTGTTATTTTAAAAAGCAGGGCAATGTGAAGGGAAGAGAGATTTGGTGTAAAAATAAGAAATTATTTCCCTAATGCAAGTTGTCAGGCCTAGAGAATCACATCTTCTTTTGTCCCTTGCAAATTAAGAGAAACCAGAAGGATTTAAAGAAGAGCAAAAGATTAAAACAAAGGGAATATATATCTCATGATTGGAAGGCTGGAGAGCAGAGCAAACAACTTCTCCCAAAGCCTACCTTTATAGAGGGCTCAGCATTTTCCACCCAAGTATTTATTTCCTACCAATTGTTTTACCTGGTTTCAGATCCAGTAATATCATGTCCCTGAGTTAGGTACCTTCCACTGGTCCCCTCCCTTTTCAGCTTTCTTTCATGTACTGTCATCCCCCATTAGATTATAAACTCCTTGGGAACAAGAACTATTTTTCTTTTTTCTCATTTGCATCCCCAAAGTTTAACACAGTGGCTGGCCCATAGTAGGTATTTCATAATATTTGTTGACTATTGACAATGATCACTTATTGAATGGTCTGTAAAATGAGCTGCATCAGGAAATGGCAAACCACTCCAAACATCCTTGTCAAGAAAATCCTAACTGGGATCATGAGAGTCAGAACTGAAATGACTGAACCACAACAGCAACTTTGGCTGACCATACAATGCTTCAAGTGGCATGTTCTTTATTTCCCTAGAGGGTTTGTAAATTTAAATAACATGTTACTGTTATGTCATAAAACTGTACTTTCTCCATAAAGAAGAGCAGTGCTCAAGATTTGGCTTAATGTTATTGTATGGTATAGTAAGAAAAGCACTGGGGCTAGATTTAAATTCTAGCTCTTACATTTTCTAGAGATATCATCATACAAAAATCACAGACTCATAGATTTAGAACTAGAAGGACCTTTTGGGGTTATCTTGTTGAACTCCCTCATTTTACATATGAGAAAGCAGATTCAGAAAGATTAAGTGCTTGACATGTAATAAGCACATAAACCTGCCTTTCTTCCCTCCTTCCTTCCTTCTTTCCTTCCTTTCTTCCTTCCTTCCAAGGTCACACTGCTCATTAGTAGTAGAACCACATTTCATCCCAGGTCTCCCAACTCCAAATCCAGTAGTCATGCTTCCTCTTTGACAATTATTTTCCTCATCTGTAAAAAAAAAAATAATATTTAATATTTCCTTATAAGGCAACTCTGAGGAAAGTTCTTCACAAACTATTTTTTTTCACTGTACAAAATCTTTGAGGTAGCAAAAGCATACTCCAGGCATGATAGAAAGATTGTTTAATAGTGATCTACTAAAAATGTTTTTTGACTCAATAAATCACCCAAAGTGAAAATTGAAAAGTGGTTCAAGAGGTATGATTCTTATTCCCATGGGGGTTTTGGATATGTCAACAAAGTGACCTTGCTTTGTTATAGAAAAATGGAGCTAAAATATGACTGTTTTGTAACACTCCTCTTACATTACACCTTTCATGTTTCACTGGTGGTGGGTAGCAGGAAAGAAAGACAAAATTGCCAGTTGGTACATGAGGGTATGCTCCAAGCTTTCTACTATGTTAAACTCTGCTGAAGCTACATTTTGAAAATGAAATGAATAGCTTGCCATTGACAAACAGGATACATTTCTAAGAACTGGTCAAGGCTTTGATATCATTATCTCGTGGCTTTATTATTCTGAATGATATGAAAAGCAGGACAAGGTATTGAAATCTCTCTGTGTAAGTTCATTACTCTTGAGAATTCAATAAATAGTGTTTGACCTCAATATGCCGAATCCTGTCCTCTTCAGTGGAACAACTAGGTCACTAGTCTTCCCCTTTCTTTTGTTCATTTTTTGTACGAGGTGAATTTCTTAAGGGGTAGTTTGTAACATGATATAAAAACAATTTTTCTTTGATTTGCATGGCATAATGAACAGAACTTAAAACTGATTAACTTGGTACCAAAATTAATTTAATTTGAGTCAACAAATATTTAATAATGTGCTACTACATGAAAGGAATTGTAAATACAAAGATTAAAAAGCAACACATCCCTGTCCCCCAGGAGTGTATATCTTAAGATAATCTATTTTAATTTTTTAAGTTCTATTGTAATCTGTTGTTTTTGTATCTCATTCATGCCCATATATAATCTTCCCAAACTCTCCTACCCAGTCAACCTTCTTTTATTATAATAACAACAAAATAAACAATTCAGCAAAACCAGGCAACACATCAAACATGTTTGACAGCCTTACTTCAAGTCACCCAACTTCTCCACTTTGGAGTCATACTTAAATCACTTAGTATAGTGCCTGGCACATAATAAGCACTTAATAAATGTTTACTGATTAATTAATTGATGGAAGTCTTCACTCTCCCACATCCCATATATCCAATCTTATCGATCCTATCTCCACAACATCTCTCATATCAGTCCTCTTCTCTGTGCTCACACAGTTCATGTAGTTGGTGACTCAGTGGATAGAGCATTGGAACCTGTAGTCAGGAGGAACTGAGTTCAAAACTAGCCTCAGAAGCTTACTACTATATGACATTGGGCAAGTAACTTAACTGTTCTCTGTCTAAATTTTCTCAACTGTACAATTAGGATAATTATAACTTGCAGATTTATTGTAAGAATAAAATGAGATATTTGTAAACACACATACATTTAGAACTGTGAGTAGCACATAGTAGGATCTACATAAATGTCTATTCCTTAACTTCCAACTGAGTTCAGGGCCTCATCAAATTTCACCCAGACTGTTACAATAACTTCCTAATTGAACTCTGCCTGAAATTGTTCTCTATGCTATTTCATCCTCCACACCGTTGCCAAGGTGATTTTGCTAAAACACAGGTTCAACCATGTCACTCCCCTGCTCAATAAACTCTAAGATCTTTTTATTATGTCTAAGATAAAATACATGATTTGTGGCATCTCAAATTCCAATTTCAACTTACCTTTCCAGGCTTCTTATACATGAACACTGCAGTCTCCTTCATGGGCACTATGGTCCAGCCAAATTGGCCTTCTTGCTTTTCCTCCCACATAACATTCAAGCACCCCATTCATGTTTTACACAGGCTGTTTCATGTGTCTGAAATCTTGTCCCTCTTTACCTCTGCCTCTTAGAATGGTAAATTTACCTCAAAATTTACCTCAAATGTCACCTGCAACATAAGAACCATTAATTTCCTTAAAAACTCAGCTTAAACACTATTACCTACAGGAAGCTTTTTCTGAGCCACCAGGTTCTGATGCCTCCAATCCAAAAATTATTTTTCATTTGTTTTGTATACATTTGTATTTAATTATTTTGTATATACATTTATGTGTATATATTTCCTCCTCCCCTCCTCATAGGATATAATAAGCAACTTGAGACCAGGGGATATTTCATTTATGTCTTTCTGTCTAAAGCAGCTAGTAGTGACAACATTACTAACCTAAAAGTGATGGCAAACATAGCAAATACTCATTCAAATATCTGATTCTTTAGTACCTCAAATACTTTATTTCCTCACTTTATCTGCTTTCCCTTTTGCTTTGCAATTTTTTGATCCATCTCTTTGTTTCTTTGTGTCTTTGGATTTTTACTTTCTGGAGTAATTTTTAATTTGTTCCCAGGTATATTTCCTAACACACACACATGAACATACAATATGGCCATGCCCATTTCTTCTCCATCATCTTTCCAAGAATGGATATCCAATGTTAAAACCCTTAGCATCACTAGTGACTACTCAAGAAATTTTTTCCTCTCTGCTTTAAATATAGTGCATCAAAAGTGGGATCATTTTTATTAAGAAATAAATTAGGGGAGTTTTGCTTCAGGAAGCCAAGATGGCAGAGTAAGAAGTAAGTCCCTTTTACCGTCCCTTATTAACCTCTGAAAGCTCAGAAAATATTACCTCAGGAAAAACCCTGGAACAGCTGAACCAGAAGAAAGATGGGGTGTAGCAGTCTGGTAGCCCAAGTAACTTGAGGGATTAACAGAAAAGGCCCTTCTTGCCCTGGGGGAAGGGGAGCAGGAAAGAAGAGGAGGTGTCCCAGCAAGTTAGCTAAAGCCCCACCTCAGCATAATAGGGGAAGATCCTGAACCCCAGGTGGTAGAGCAAGCAAACACCAACATCAGGAACCCCAAGTACCTTAGTACAGACAGGGGAACCAGTGGAAACTGGCTCAGAAAATCCATGTGCCTTGGTGTTCTATAGCAGTCAAGTCTCCCAGTGCTTCAGCAAAACTCTGGGAAGTGCTCCAAGGGTCCCAGGCAGAGAAACATCCCACAGTAGCCAAACATCCATCTGAAAGGAGCCACAGAAAGTGAAAGGAGGGAAAGGAAAGACGGGTAAACAGGCAACCTCTAGGCTCCAGACTACCCAATCCTACTCCTAGAGTTCCAGTGTTGCTAATTCCAGCCCAACACCAGGTAATCTTCCAGAACCCTACAGACCCCAACTGCCAGCAGTTGAGGCCCCAGCACACAAAGCCAGTGACTAGGCCCCAGGCTCCCAGCACAAGAAGCTTAGGTCAGTGCCTCCCGCTCCCCCAGCAGGAGAGCTCAATCTCTTTAAAGGCCAGAAAATAAGAAAACATCATGAGCAAAAGGAAAATGTACTATAAATTCTTATTATGGGAAGAGTGACGATTAAGGCAAAAATTCTGAAGAGGAGAACAGAGTCAACAAACTCACATCTGGAACCTCAAAAGGGATTATCAACTGGTCTGAAGATCAAAAAGCCTTCTTGGAAGAACTCAAGAAGAATTTTAAAAGTCAAATAAGAGAGCTAGAAGAAAAAATGGGAAAAGAAATGAGAGGTATGCAAGAGAGAGTCAATAGCTTAGAAAAGAAAGGACAAAAATTAACTGTAGAAAACAAGTCCTTAAAGAATACAATTGGTCAAATGAAAAAAAGTACACTGAAGAAAACAATTCCTTAAAAAGCAGAATTGGGAGAGAAAGATTGCAGGGATCTCTATGCTGGTGCTGAGGCAGGATTCTCTTGCTTTGCCTGTGCTTGGATCTGGGTCACAGTTCTGGGTCGTGATCCTGGGGCAAGGAGGAGTGCTGGCATGGTGGAGCTTACAGTGGCGGTGGAGAGAGAATCCTCCTCATAGTTCTAAGGCAGAAAAGAGTGCTTGTGGTCAGTCACACATTAGAACACAGGCCAGGAGAGGAGTAAACACCTAGCCTTTGATCATATCACCTTGGAAGAACTGAACACTTACAGGTCCATAGAAGTATCTCTGAAAACAGCTGCACAAAACCCCTGAAGCTTAGGACAGTACATTCTCCACACCAGAAATATACCCCTATCTTAACAAAGAGTTTAAAACTCAAGTAATTGGCGGGGATCATGAGCAAACTGTGCAAAAAAAGTCAGAGCATAGAATCTTTCTTTAGTGACAAAGAAGATCAAAACATACAACTGGAAGAAGACAAAAAAGTCAAAGCTCCTACATCCAAAGCCTTCAAGAACAATATGAATCAGTCCCAGGCCATGGAAGAGCTCAAAAAGGATTCTGAGAGGCAAGTAAGAGAAGTAGAGGAAAAACGGGGAAGAGAAATGAGAGTGATGCAGGAAAATCATGAAAAACAAGTCAACAACTTGCTAAAGGAGACCCAAAATAAGAAGAAAATAACAACTTAAAAAATAGCCTAACCCAAATGGCAAAAGAGGTCCAAAAAGTCAATGAGAAGAAGAATGCCTTAAAAAGCAAAATTGGCCAAAGGGAAAAAAGTCCAAAAGATTACTGAAGAAAATACTTCCTTAAAATTAAAATGAAGCAAATGGAAGCTAGTGACTTTATAAGAAATCAAGACATTATAAAACAAAACCAAAAGAATGAAAAAATAGAAGGCAATTTGAAATATCTCATTGGAAAAACAACTGACCTGGAAAATAGATCCAGGAGAGAGAATTTAAAAATTATTAGACTAGTTGAAAGCCATGATAAAAAAAAAGAGCCTAGACATCATCTTTCAAGAAATGATCAAGGAAAACTACCCTGATATTCTAGAACCAGAGGGTAAAATAGAAATGGAAAGAATCCACCAAACACCTCCTGAAAGAGATCCCCAAAGGAAAATTCCTAAGAATATTGTAGCCAAATTCCAGAGTTCCCAGGAGAAAATATTACAAGCATCCAGAAAGAAACAATTCAAGTATTGTGGAAACACAATCAGAATAACGCAGGATTTAGCAGCTTCTATGTTAAGGGTCCAGAGGGCATGGAGTATGATATTCCAGAGAACAAAGGACATAGAATTACAGCCAAGAATCACCTATTCAGCAAAACTGAATATAATACATCAGGGGAAAAAATGGACATTCAGTGAAATAGAGGACTTTCAAATATTCTTGATGAAAAGACCAGAGCTGAATAGAAAATTTGACTTTCAAATATCAGACTCAAGTGAAACATGAAGAGGTAAACAAGAAAGAGAAATCATAAGATACTTATTAAGGTTGAACTGTTTACATTCCTACATGGAAAGATGATATTTGTAACTCATGAGACCTTTGTCAGTATTAGGATAGTGGAGGGGAAAATTATATGTACAGATAGATTGATAGAGGGCACAGGGTGAGTTGAAGATGAATGGGTGATATCTGGAAAATAAAATTAAAGGGTGAGACAGGATTATACTGGGGGGAGGAGAAAAGGAGAGGTAGAATGAGGTAAATCATCTCATGTAAAACAGACAAGAAAAAGCTTTTATTATGGAGGGGAAGTGGGGGAAGATGAGAGGGAAGGAGTGAATCTTATTCTCATCAGATTTAGTTTAAGAAGGGAATAACATACACAATCAATTGGGTATAGAAGCTATGTTACCCTACAGGAAAATAGTGGGGAAGGGGATAAGAGAGCAGAGGGAAAATAAAGGAGAGGGCAGATTGGGAGAATGGGTAATCAGAAGCAAACACTTCTGAGGAGGGACAGGGTCAAAAGAGAGAATAGAATAAATGGGGGGGGTGGGATAAAAGATGAATGGAAATATAGTTAGTTTTCCACAGCATGACTACTATGGAAGTGTTTTGCATGACTACAGAAGTATAACCTGTATCAAGTTGCTTGCATTCTTAATGAGGGTGAGTGGGAAGGGAGGGAGGGAGAAAATTTGTAACCCAAAGTTTTAAAAACAAATGTTAAAAAATTGTTTTCACATGCAACTGGGAAATAAGATACATAGGCAATGGGGTATAGAAATGTATCCTGCCCTACAGGAAAATAGAAGAGGAAGGGGATAAGGGAGGTGGGGAAAGATAGAAGGAAGACAGGTTGGGTGAAAGGGTATTCCGAGTGCATGCTATCTTGGCACTGAGGGAGAGAAAAATGGGGAGAAAATTTGGAACTCAAAATCTTGTGGAAGTGAATGTTGAAAATCAATAATAAATTAATTAATGAATCTTAAAAAAAATCAGAATTGTCCAAACAGAAAAGGAGATACAAAAACTCACTGAGGAGAACTCCTTAAAAAATAAAATGGGCCAAATGGAAAAGGAGGTACAAAATTTAATAGAAGAAAACAATTTGTTAAAAATTAAAATTGGGCAAATGGAAGCTAACGACTCTATGAGAGAGCAAGAATCAGTCAAGCAGAAACAAAAGAATGAAAAAAATAGATGAAAATATAAAATACCTCATTGGTAAAACTGACCTGGAAAATCAATCCATGAGAGAAAATTGAAAAATTATTGGTCTGAAAATCATGATGAACAAAAGAGCCTAGACAACATCTTTCAGGAAATCATCAAGGAAAACTTCCCTAAAGTCCTAGAACCAGAAGGTAAAATAGACATAGAAAGAATTCACCAATCACCTCCTGAAAGAGATCCCAAATGGAAAACTTCAAGGAATATAGTAGCCAAATTCCAAAATTACCAGGACAAAGAGGAAATACTTCAAGCAGCCAGAAAGAAACAATTTAAATATCATGGAACCATAGTCAGGATTACACAGGACCTTGCAGCTTCTACATTAAAAGATCATAAGGCATAGAATATGATACTCTGTAAGGCAAAGGAGCTTGGATTACAACCAAGGATCAACCCAGCAAGAATAAGCATAATCTTTCAGAGGAGGAGATGGACATTCAATGAAATAAGAGACTTCCTTCCTGATAAAAAGACCAGAGCTCAACAGAAAATTTGATCTTCAAATACAAGACTCAAGAGAGACATAAAAAGGTAAATGAGACAGAAAAACAACAACAACATGTTATTATTAAGGGCAAACTATTTACATCTCCTAGAGGGAAGATGACACTTGTAACTCTTGAGAGCTATATTGTTATTATACCATTTTAAAGAGGTATACATACAGGGGGTGGGTATAAGTTGACTTTGATGTAACAATAAAAAATCTAATTAAGTGGGTTAAATGGATCTAAGTAAGTGGATTAATGTGATCTGACTACAAGTACTGTCCCTGTTATTTTCCTAAATTTACACAAGTAGTAAATCAATTAACATTGCTCTAAACTTTAAAAACAAAAATGAAATAATCCCTGTCCCCATGAAGTTTACATTCTATCAGGAAAGACACCATATCTACATATTACCATATATAAAACAAATACCAGGTAATATTAAGGGGAAGACTCCAGCAGCTTGGAGGATCAGCAGAGACCTCATGTGGGAGGTTGGGCTAATAGAGCCAAGAACAAAATCCAACTCATATGACTCCAACAACAGTGTTCTTTATTCTATAATACCAACAACACTTTCTTGAAGAAGCAAACAAGGGGATTTTGCAATTTAATAAAATACAACTGAAAGTTTAAAAAAAAATAAGGTAGAAATAGATGATTCTGGTTTCCAGAAAAGCTTACCTGGAAACTGTACAGTCCTTAATCTGTGGAGTTATCTTAACACCTTGAAATAAGTTTTTATACTTTTGTGGATGTTCCCACATGGAACTACCTTAATTCTGAAGTATTCATTCAGATGATTTTACCCTCTGTTATAGAAATTTTTGTGTGCTGATATAATTTAGTACAATGTCTTAGGGTCATAGAGACCTATGTTCAAATTCTACCTCAGAAATTTATTTGCTGGGTCCCCCTGAACAAATAACTCAACTTCCCTGAACCTTGGTTTCCTATAAATTGGCAGTTATCCAGGTATTTTTCTCTCCTCTAGACATCTGTTCCTTTTTGAAATTTTGGCACTTTTGTTACTTCCTATGACATGAATGCTCCTTCATAGCTCAATAAGTTTTATATAGACTCACTTATAAGTATGGCAGGAACTTTAGAGCCAAAGGGGACTTTAGAGACTCTCTAGCCCTAGTTCATAATTTTACAGATACAATAGTAGTAATAATTACTAGTAATAGCAAAAGGAAGCATTTATATTGTGCTGTAAGCTTTGCAAAACTTTACATATGGAATCTCAGATGATCCATTCCACTTTGAAGAACAAAAAAGAAGAGTTGTAATCCTGACAGCCTTGTGAGTTAGACCCTATTATTATCCCCATTTTACAGGTTAAAAAACTATGTTTGAAAAGTTAAGTGACTTCCCCAGAATCACACAGCTTGTAATCATCAGAGGCAGGATTTTATTTCAGGTTTTCCTGACTCCAACACTAGCACTTTATTCATCATATCACATTGCCATTGCCTTCATGGAGCTTAGCATGTGGTAGGGGGAACTAACAAATAGAAAATCAATCAATCACCAAGTATATAATGAATAGCTAATTGCAGTTTTGTATGAATCTAAGTGCTATGAATAATACAGAACAAAGTTAAGGCATGGCAATTGCCCTCAAGGATTTACCTTCTATTAGAGAAGGGTAACATAATAATTAGGAGCAGTAAAATATATTATTCAAAATAATGTATAATTATGGACTACACTATGTGGTACTGATAATAAATGAAGAAATTATTCTGCAAGGAGAAAAAATTATTATCTGCTGGATTTATCATGAAGTAAGAGTTGAAGAGCTGGTTCGGTTTGAATAGACAGAACATGTCCTATTGCAGAGAAATACCATATACAAAATCATAAAGAAAGGAAGGAACATTATGGGTTAGGGGTTAAAGGCAGAATCCAATAAAGAAGCTGTCTTAATTTAAGCAGAGATTTTTTTGTTGGAGAATAAAGCGAAATATAAGTAGATACATTTTCTGGAACAACATATAAAAGGCTTTGAAATCAAGCATGGAAGTTTGGCCTGGTTGCAATAGGCATGGGAGGTTACTGAAAGCTATTTAGAAGGGGAGGAACATAGTAAAAACAATATTTCATGATTTTTAGTGGAAACAATGTAAAAGGTCATTCATGAGAATAAAAAAAAAATGATGTTTTATCTTTTACAGTATGATTTGCCCAAAATAGTATAAATAGAGGTAATAATAATGATGGCAATAATAGTCAATAGTCTCTTCACTTGTGAGTTCCATATGTTCATTTGAGTGAGTATTGTTTCTGGAACCAGAGAACTAAGATCCAGATCATACCTATGATGCTTACTACATAAGAATGGGTGATACTGGGGACATCATTTACTTTCTTAGTTTCCTCATCTAGAAAGTGAGGGGCCAAGATTCAATGATTTCTGAGGTCCCTTCCGATTCTAGAGGTATGAATGATGTTATGGCATTATGCTACTATGATGACAGGTCCATTCCCCATTCCCCCTTTACAACCTAAACTCAGAACACTGAAAAAAATAGCATAACGTATCACTTTTATAATGACTTTTTTATCATTGTCACATGTTCCATCCAAACTCATTTATGTTATTTTTTCAAAGAAAAACCAAAAATTAAAAAAAGTCTTTTAAAACTCTCTGCTACAGAGAACTGGTTCCCCATTTCAAAATGTTATAGGGAGGGGTGGAAATCATGATGCATTTGGGTCTCAGCAACAAGTTTAGACCTAGAACCACTGGAGTCATAAAAACTAA
Source organism: Vombatus ursinus (assembly GCF_900497805.2). NCBI lineage: Eukaryota > Metazoa > Chordata > Mammalia > Diprotodontia > Vombatidae > Vombatus > Vombatus ursinus. The sequence goes on from NW_020949613.1 coordinate 3,065,350, forward strand.
CAGATACAGACAACAAGGAGTGGTATAACTAGATGTCAACCCCAATCCCATAGTGTCAAGATGATTTGTAATTCTCTTCCCTCAACTCTTGTAAGATTTAATGTCTATATTCATATATGGCATCGTTAGGATTTGGTTAAAAAAAGTGATGGATTAAGTGAATGACTAGCAATAAAAATAATTATAATTCAGAAGTAATTAACCTTTCATAAATCATAGTTTCTTTTGGTAATATGGTGAAATCTATGAATCCCTGCTCAAAGTAATGTTCATAAATACCTAAAACATATAAAATTGCAAAGGAAACCAACAATTGTGAAATAAAGTTATCAAATAAAAAAAACATAAGGACCTTAGCTTAAGAATTTATTTGGGGGGGCAGAGTTGGATCCAAGATGGTGGAGTAAAAGCAAGCATTCACTTGAGCTTTCCTCCAAACACCTAAAAAAATTAATCTAAACAAATTCTAGAGCAGCAGAGCCCACAAAAAGACAGAGTGAAACAAATTTCCAGCTCAAGACAACATGGATGGTCAATGGGGAAGATCTGTTGCACTGGACTGGGAGAGGAGCACAGTTCAGTATGGGCCACACCAGCACACATCGGTCCCCAGCAAACCTGGAGTAGGCATCAAGGGACTGAATAACAGGCAGCTGTGGCAGTTTCCAGACTTCTCAACCCACAAATGCCAAGGACAGCTTAGAAGGTCAGTGGAAGAGGTCTGTCAAGTCTGGATGAGAGAGAACCACAGTGCAGCCCCAGGGTGTTGCTGGTAGCAACAGCAACAGCTACTTCCAGAGTTCTCAACCCATTGACAATAAGGAGATCAAACAATTGATCCGAAGGAGATTACAGGGGATCTCTTAGCTGGCACTGAGGCACTATTCTGTTGATTTGCCCATACTTGGATGTAGGTTGCAGTCCTAAATGGCAATCCTGGGGCAAGGAGTAGCACTGGCATAGCATAGCTTGTGACAGCAGTGGAAAGGGAACCCTCCTTACATTTCCAGGGCAGAAAAGAGTGCTTATGGTCACTCAGAGACCAGAACACAGGCCAGGAGAGGAGTAAACACCTTTCATTAGATTATACCACATTGGAAGAACTGAAAATTTACAGGACCCTAGAAGTATCTCTAAAAACAGCTGCACAAAACTTTTGAAGCTGGGGACACACTCCACACTGGAAGCAGAGCCCTACCTTAATAAATAGTTTTTAAAAAGTCAAGTAATTGGCTGGGAAATGAGCAAACAGTGCAAAAAAACAGACTGTAGAATCTTACATTTGTGACAAGAAAGACCAAAACATAAAATCAGAAGAAGACAACAAAGTCAAAGCTCTTACATCCAAAGCCTCCAAGAAAAATATGAATTGGTCTGAGGTGATGAAAGAGCTCAAAAAGGATTTTGAAAAGCAAGTGAGAGAAGTAGAGGAAAAATTGGAAAGAGAAATGAGAGTGATGCAAAAAAAATCATAAAAAATGAGTCAACATCTTGCTAAAGGAGACTCAAAAGAATACTGAAGAAAATAACACCTTAAGAAATGGACTAGACCAAATGGCAAAAGAGGTCCAAAAAGTCAATGAGAAGAAGAAAGCCTTAAAAAGTAGAATCAGCCAAATGGAAAAGGAGGTCCAAAAGCTCATTGAAGAAAATGATTTCCTAAAAATTAGAATGGAGCAAATGGAAGCTAATGACTCAATGAGAAATTAAGGAATTATAAAATGAAACCAAAAGAATGGGGGAAAAAAGAAGACAATGCGACATATATCATTGGAAAAAGCAACTGACCTAGAAAATAAGTCTAGGAGAGATAATTTAAAAATTATTGGACTACCTGAAGGCCATAATCAAAAAAAGAACCTAGACATCATCTTTCAAGAAATGATCAAGGAAAACTGCCCTGATCTTCTAGAATCAGCAGGCAAAATAGAAATTGAAAGAATCCACTGATCACCTCCTAAAAAAGATCCCCAAAGGAAAACTCCCAGGTATATTATAGCCAAATTCCAGAATTCCCAGGTCAAGGAGAAAATATTGCAAGCAGCTAGAAAGAAACAATTCAAGCATTGTGGAAACACAATCAGGATAACACAAGATTTAGCAGTTTCTACATTAAGGGATTGAAGGGCTTGGAATATGATATTCCAGAGGTCAAAGAAGCTAGGATTAAAACCAATAATCACCTAACCAGCAAAACTGAGTATAATCTATGAGGGAAAAAAAATCAATGATAGAGGAATTCAATGCATTCTTGAGAAACCAGAGCTAAATAGAAAAATTAACTTTCAAACACAAGACTCAAGAGAAGCACGAAAAGGTAAACAGGAAAGAAAAATCATAAGGGACTTATTAAAGTTGAACTGTTTATATTCCTGCATGGAAAGATGATATTTGTAACTCATGAGATCTTTCTTATTATTAGGGTAGTTGGAAGGAATACACACAGACACACACACACACAGAGGGCACAGGGTGAGTTGAATATGAGGGGATGATATCTAAACAATAAAATTAAGGCATGAGAGAGGAATGTACTGGGAGAAGGAGAGAGGGAGAGGTAGAATGGAGTAAATTATCTCACATAAAAGAGTCAAAAAAACCTTTTACAGTGGAGAGGAAGAGGGGGGAGGTGAGAGAGAATGAGAACTTTACCTTCATCAAGTTTGGCTTAAGGAGGGAATAGCATACACACTCAATTGGGTATGGAAATCTATCTTACCCTACAGGAAAGTAGGGAGTAGGGGGATAAGAGAGGTTGGGGTGATAAAAGGGAGGGCAGATTGGGAGAAGGGGTAATCAGAAGTAAAAACTTTTGAGGAGGTACAGGGTCAAAGGAGAGAAAAGTATAAATGGGAACAGGATAGGATGGAAGGAAATATAGTTAGTCTTTCAAAACATGACTATTATGGAAGTATTTTGCATGATTGCACATATATAACCTGTATTAAATTGCTTGCCTTCTCAATGAGGGTAGGTGGGGATGGAGGAAGGGAGATAATTTGGAACTCAGGGCTTTAAAAACAAATGTTATAAATTGTTTTTAATTGTAATTGGGGAATAAGATACACAGGCAATGGAGTACAGAAATCTGTCTTACTCTTACAGGAAAATAGAAAGGGAAGAGGATAAGAGAAGGGGAGGGTTATAGAAGGGAGGGCAGATTAGAGGAAGAGATAATCAGAATGCACACAGTCATTGGTTGGGGGGATGGGAAAGATGGGGAGAAAATGTGGAACTCAAAATTTTGTGGAAGTGAATGCTGAAAACTAAAAAGAAATTGGAAATAAATAAATTTTAAAAGGAATTTCTATTAAAATGTAAACATAACAGTATTTTCTTTTATATTCCACTCAAGTCCTCTTCTTATGTTTCAAAATGACATGGAGGCAACTTTATGTGTGTGTATGTGTTTTTAATTTTGTTTTGTTTTGCTTTTGCAGGCTTATCACCAAAGTGTTAACCCAAGTTTATATAATGCATTGATTCCAGGAATTCAGGAAACTCTTTATTGAGGCATTGAGGGTTCTACATTTATAGAAGGAATACCATCAGAGATGAAACATGGAACCTTGAAGTATATTCTGTTCCTTTCTAATTCCCAGAATAATGTAAGCTCCTTGAGGACAAAGAAATGTTTGCTTTTCTGTATCCTTAGGCTCCCAGGATAAAGCACAGTAATTTATACACAGTACATGCTTAATAAGTGGCTGTTGGATTTAATTGAAAATTTTACAGAAAATCAGAAGAATATTAAGGGTCTATACCCAGAACAAATTTAAATTGGGTGTCAGTTGCTCTCCCTTTCATTCAATATTTTGATATAGCCCATTCCCCCCTTATGCAGCCACACTACATACACCACCACCTCCCCTACACACAATAGTTACCCCATTCAGATACCCCACAAACTAAAACCAAGTAATTTCACAAAATTTAATTTCATTATCCTTATAAATATTTGCACTCTCAATGAACCCCACTTTGAACAGCAAATATTACTCTGAGAAATGTGCATAATGAAAATATTTCCCTAAAGGTGGGCTAGTCAATGATATTTGTTCTAAGGATTTCAAGTGACTCCCAATAATTAGATATTTTCTCCAAAATTCAACTTAATTTTCTAAATAATATACATCATTTGTTCAATATTTCATATTAAATCCTGAAAAATTCATAACTGGCCATATGGTTGCTAATCTACTTACCATTAATTATATAAAAAATAAATCTTTGAAGTATTTTACAAAAGCACATAACTCAATCTGGACACATGAAAATAATTTTAATTTATAAAGCATATTGGGCATATTTTAAATTATTAATCCATTGGCAGAATGTAAATAAATAGCAATTTCACTAAATTTAATTTATTATCTTTACAAATGTTTGCAGTATCAATGTGCCCCACATACTTTGAATAGTAAATCTTACTCTGAGAAAACAATCTAAGGCCAGAAAATTCCCCAGATTTCTCCAAAATTTTGACTAGGGATTAACATCTTTGATCCAAAGATTTCAAAGTGACTCTTAGAGGATTTCTTAGTGCATGCTTCTGCATTTGAAAATGTCAGAGAATAATAGAACCATAACTCTGAAAGGGAGCTCAACTGGAGCTCTGGAGGTCAACTAATTCAACTGGCTCACTTTATAGGAGATTAAGGCCCAGAGAGATTAGTTCCCTTGTCAAAGGTCATAATACTGGTTGGTGGAACATCTGGGATTAGAGCCCACATTTCCTAGCTCCCAGTCCTGTGCTCTTTCTAATACATACTTTTGTCAAGTAAAATATACACTGATTTATCTATTAAGTGAAATAATATTTGTAAAGTGCTTAGCATAATGATTGGCACATAGCATTCTATAAGTGCTTATTTCCTTCTTCCCTCCATCCCCTTTAAACCCTTATTGTTATCCTTTGTCATATTCCAGATGGTCTTAGGTTCTAAGGCAAAAAAACTTAGTTTTTTTGTATTCCTTAGTTTTTTCAAGATAAGAAAAATTGAAAATGTGCATTTTCCATGAAGCAATATTGAAAAGATAGATTTGATATGCAGACTAGCTACTTTAATTATGTATCTATACAATGGTAAATAGTAAAATAAAAAGCAACTGGATTTTTCTGTCATCTGTTTGCTATTGTTCATAACATTTGTAAATCTCCAGATAGTTGGCTCCCTTGCTTTTCAGATGCTTACAGATGCTTGAAATAGTTTCAGACATGATTTAGTTATTTCTAGTCATTATTCTATCTAATAACTTACTTCTGTGATACTGTGGAAATGTAGCTAGAATTTATTAAACCCCTACTATTTGCCAGAGATCTTAGAACTTTAAGCTTCTCCTTCCTCCTATTTTTGAGGGGTTCACTCCCAGAAAAGTGCTGGAACCAGCTTATACTGTTCTTAAGAGCTGATTGTTAAATTTTCAGAATGAACATTTACACTTCAGAAATCAACAAATTCTATACTGTATATCAGAGCTTGATTTGTTGTTTTATTGATTGCCTAGAGTTAAGAAAGTAATGAAGAAAATACAATAACGCAGAATGAATTTAAAACTGTTTCGCATCGGTAGAAGGAATTTCATTACTTGGAGATCCTTGCGTCAGTTACATCACAGCTTTGGACAGCAGTATGCTGGTAAATCTTTAACAATGATCACTCTAAAAGAACCTATTTGTATGAAAATATTTATAACAACTCTCTTTGTAGTAGCAAAGAATTGGAAACTGAGAGGATGCCTATCAATTGTGGAGTGGATGAACAAGTTGTGGTATATGATTGTGATAGAATGCTATTGTGGTATTTAAAAAAATGATGAGCAGAATATTTTTAGAAAAACCTGCAAAGACTGACATGAACTGATGAAAAGTGAAAAGTGAAAGGAGAACATTATAGACAGCAACAGCAATATTGTACAATGATTAACTATAAATGACAGCAATGTAATCAGCAATGTAATGAATGATCCAAGTCAATTCCAAAGGACTCATGATAAAAAAAAAATGCCATCCACCTCCAGAGAAAGAACTGATAGAATCTGAATACAGATCAAAACATATTTTTTACTTTCTTTATTTTCATGTTTTGAAGGAAGGATTTTCAGTGTTTTCTTTCACAATATGACTAATATGGAAATATGTTTTACATGATAACACATGAATAACTTACATCAAATTGCTTGTCATCTTGAAGAGGGGGAATGAGAAGGAGGAAGAAAGATAATTTGGAGCTAAAAATTTACAAAAAGAATGTAAAAATTGTTTTTATATGTAATTGGAAAAATAAAATGTAAAAAGCCAACTTTCTCTAGAAAAAAAAAGCAGGACATACTCTTTTTTAAAAGGTGAACACATATCTTCTTGACTCCAAGGACATCTACTATGTCCTGATGCCTTAGAGGGCACGAAATCCCACCCCCTCACTTTTGTTATATCAGTGAATAAAGAAAGGTTCTTGAAAAAAATATTACTATTGGGGGAGCAAAGCAAGCTTTCCTTTACTGCTAGTGAAAATTATATGTCATTATTGTTGGATGTTTTAAATAGATATGGTTTTGTAAAACCAAAAAGTGAGCTTTGAATAGCCACATCCATGAGAACCTTCAAAAGCCAATCTTGAGAACTGAGAAGTAGTTAAAACTAGTTGTCAGGGTGGTTATTGAATGTCATTTCACAGTGAACATGAAGCTATCTAGTTCTTCCAGTAAGATAAGAGATTTCTCATTATAATCTCAAAAATTATTAGTTTCTCTATTGTAGGCAATTTTGGTACCACTTTAAAGTGGCAGTAAAGCTTTTTTGACTCAAACACTGCCTCAGTTGACATAAAAGAAGAAATTAGGAGGTAATGTGATGTTTTTGATAGAATGCAAGACATGGAGTAGAGACCTGTATTCAAATCCTACTTCTTCAATTCAATTTTCAATTCAGTTTATATTTATTAAGTGCCTACTAGGTGCCAGATACTATGCTATGTGATGGGAATAAAAATAAGAAAAAGTAAGAAAAAAGATATGTCCTGCCCTCAAGGATCTTACAGTCTAATATGGCAAAAACAACACACAAAAGGAAGCTGGAAAGGATGGAAGAATACACCAGAGGGCATTTTGTTCCATGGATTTAAAACCAAGCAGAGCTGCAAGAGGAAAGTGGAATGAGCTGAAAAGTTCAAATACTGAGATCAATAAAAGAAAGTTTTGGGAGGAATTCAGTGCTCTACCCTCCAGATCTCATATGGGGGAAGTGGGAAGGAGTTGAGTATCCAAGGCAAAATTAGCTGCATAATGGTGAGATTTGGAATAATCGACTTATCCTGGGAGGGGCATCTTGTTTCTTAAACTGAACCCACATAGAGTTGCAATTAGAAAGTGGATAATTAATAGCTCTGGGATCATAAGGAAGTCACTAAGCTCTCTAAGTCTCAGTTTCCTCATCTGTAAAATGAAGATAAGGATTCTAATAACTTCCTCACAGTGTTATCATGAGGCTCAATTGATACAACATAAAGGAATTCACTAACTTTAAAATCTACATAAATAAGTTGTTATTAAATTATGTGTCTCCATAAATCTTGACCCAGAGAATTAGGATGTGGGTGTAAGGACATGCTGTTCATTTAATGGGATGGTTTGTTTCCATCCAAGTTCTGTATAGACTAGGTAAATAGTTTTACAGCCCTCATACTAGCTCATTTATAAAGTACTTCAAGGTTTAAAATGATCTATAGCAAATGGATCAGGGTTCCAAATTCTCTCCCTCACTCCCACACCCTTCCATACCCACAGAGAAGGCAAAAAATATGGCATAAATTATGCATGTAAAATCTAGCAAAATATATTTCCATAGGAGCCATATAGCAAAAAAAAGTAAGAAAAATAAAGTGAGAAAATTAAACTTCAATTTGCATGCTGAGTACCTCAGTTCTCTCTCTGGAGGTGGACAGCATTTTTTCATCAAGAGTCTGTAGGAATCATCTTGGATCATTGTATTGATCAGAGTAGACAAGTCTTTCATAGTTGATCATCATTATAACATTGCTGTTACTATTAACAATGATCTTGTTTTTCTCACTCTATTTTGCATCAGTTCATGTAGTTCTTGCCATGCTTTTTTCTTCTGAAACCACTCCCCTTGTCATTGCTTATAGCACAACAGTACTCTATCAAAATCATATGGCACTACTTAATCAGCCATTCCCCAATTGATGAGAGTCTCCTTAATTTCCAATTCTTTGTCACCACAAAAATGACTACTATAAATATTTGTGTACATACAGATCCTTTTCCTTTGATCTCTTTGAAATATAGACCTAATAGTGGTATTTCTGGGTCAAAGAATATGCACAATTTCATAGCCTTTTGGGCATACTTCCAAATTGTTCTCCAGAATGGTTGGATCTGTTCCCTACTACACCAGCATTTTATTAGTGTAACTATTTTTCCCTCATCCACTCTAGCATTTGGCATTTCTGATAGATGTGAGGTGATGCCTCAGAGTTGTTTTAATTCACATTTTTCTAATCAATAGTAAAATAGAAAATATTTTGTATGACTATGGATAGCTTTGATTTCTCTTTCTGAATACTGCCTGTTTATATCCTTTGACCCTTTATCAATTAGAGAATGGCTATTTTTATAAATTTGACTTAGTTCTATACTCAGTATATATTTGGGAGATGGAGTCTTTATCAGAGAAATATGCTGTAAATTTTTTTTGTATTACTTCATTGTCTACAGTTTCTTTTAGCATAATGTAGTTTCTTAGATTCTCTTTTAATTAGGTCTACTTTTGCTTTTGCTTTCTCTGAGCTCATGATTACTACCCTTGCCTTTTTTACTTAAGCTGAATTGCATTAGATTTTGCTCCAGCTCCTTAAAAGAAAATCTTTGTGTCTTTCTGTTTCAAATGTGTCTCCTGTAAACAACCTAATGTTGGATCCTAGTTTCTATTCCATTCTGCTATCTGCTTCCATTTTATGGGTGAGCTCATCCCATTCACATTCAGTGATGGTCCTCCTTGAAAACAAAGGACAAACAACAACAATAAAAAGAATAACAAAAATATGACTATAATAAAATATGACATAACACGATGTGATATATATGATATGATATGATGTGATATAATATGATATAATATAATATGATATAATATATGACATGATATTATATGATATATAATATATGTGCTATGATATATGATACAATGTGATATGATATAATATGATATGATATAATATAATATAATAATTGTATATTTCCCTCTGTCCTATTTTCTTCTGTTTATTCTACTCTCTTTCTTTTTTCCTGGCCCTCCTCAAAAGTCTATTTTGCTTCCATCCATTGCCTCCATTAATCTGGTCTCTCTTTTATGATTCATTCTTTTTTCTTATCTCCTTCCCTTTCTTTTTTTTTCCTATTGGTTAACTTACATTTCTACATACAACTGTGTGTGTATATTCTTTCTTCTTTGAACCAATTTTATTTAAAGTAAGGTTCAAGTATTGCAGCCCCCCTCCATTTTTCACTCCATTATAAAAACTCTTTCTTCCAAGCCTCCTTTGTATGAGAAAACTTACCCCATTCTAACTCTTCCTTCCCCCTCCTTCTAGTACATCCCTCTTTTCACCCTTACATTTTGTTTGGAGATAATTCCAACAAAATCAACTCAAACCCATGCCCTCTGTCTATGTAAACTCCTTTTAACTGCTCTATTAATGTAAAGTTCTTAGGATTATATTTATTACCTTCCCATATAGAAATGTAAATAGTTAAATACTATTGAATCTCTCGTGATTACTCTTCCATGTTTACCTTTTTATGTTTCCCTTGAGTCTTCTGTTTGAATGTCAAATTTTCTATTCAGCTCTTGTCTTTTCATCAGGAATGTTTGAAAGGCCTCTTTTTTTACTAAATATCCACTTTTTCTGCTTGAAGAATTATAATCAGTTTTCCTGGGTAAATTATTCTTGGTTTTAATCCCAGCTCCTTTGCCTTCTAGAATATCATATTCCCAATACTCTATTCCTTTCATGTGGAAGTCACTAAATCTTGTGTGATCCTTAGTGTGGTTCCATGATATTTTAATTGTTTCTTTCTAGTTGATTGAAGCATTTTCTTTTTTTACTTAGGAGCTCTGGAATTTGGCTATAATATTCCTGGGAGTTTTCTTTCTTTTTTAAAATCTCTTTCATGAGGAGATCAGTGGACTCTTTCAACTTCTATTTTATTTTTATTTGGAGGAGATGTAAATTAATAAAACCATTCTGAAAAACAATTTAGAATTATATAAATAAAATGGCTAAAATATACATATCCTTTGTCCCAGAAATCCTACTGGTAAACATATGCGCCAAGGAAGTCATGACAAAAAGGAAGCCTCATATACACCAAAATATTTTAGATATAATTAATAAATAAAACAAATGATAATAATAAGATATATTAAAAACAAAAATAAATGAAAAATTAAATGTCTGTTAAGTCATTCTCATTTTTCAATGTAGTTGGATGTCTATACAAAGTGATAATCTTAGTATTATATACATATATGTATGTATGTATGAATGCATGCAAAGTAATGCAGATATAGACAAAATAACTACTTTTTGCAACTGTCTGAACACATTGGGATTTTGGCTTAAGCAAAGAACAAATCCAGGAGAAGACAGAATGATAAGGTGATATGAACCTCATCCAAATCCCACATGACTTTGATTCAATTCTTCTAGGTCTCTATATGTTTAAAGCTTTTCATTCCATGTATGTAACTTTGAGATTATATTTGGTATGGTGGCTTCTTTAAAAATATTGAACTTAAAATCTTATAGATCAGTGCTACACAGGCAATTACAAGGATCAGCTGTTGCTGTGATAATGCTATACTCTAGTAGTTTATGATATGAATTTTCTTTTTTAATTAATAAATTTATTTTTAGTTTTCAACATTTGCTTCCACAAGATTTTGAATTCTAAATTTTCACCCTATCTCACCCCTCCCCCCACCCCAAGATGGCATGCATGCTGAATACCCCTTCCCCTAGTCTGCCTTCCCTTCTATCTCTCCCCCCTTCTCTTATTCCCTTCCCCTTCAATTTTACTGTAGGGCAGGATAGATTTCTGTACCCCATTTCCTGTATTTCTTATTTCCCAGTTGTTTGTGAAAACATTTTTTTAAACATGTGTTTTGAAAATTTGGGGATCCAAATTTTCTCCCTTCCTCCCTCCCCACCCACCTTCATTGAAAAGACAACCAACTCAATATAGGTTATACATGAGCAGTTATGCAAAACACTTCCATAGTAGACATGCTGTGAAAAACTAACTCTATTTCCTTTAATCCTATCCTGCTCCCCATTTATTCTATTCTTTCTTCTGACCCTGTCCCTCCTCAGAAGTATTTGCTTCTGATTACCCCTTTTCCCATTCTGCCCTCTTGTCTGTCATCCCCCTACTCTCTTGTCCCATTCCCCCACCCCATTTTCCTGTAGGGTAAGACAGATTTCCATACCCAATTGAGTGTGTATGTTATTCCCACCTTAAGTCAAATCCTATGAGAATAATTCACTCATTCCCTCTCATCTTCCCCCATTTCCCCTCTACTATTTTTTCTGTTTTTTGTGAGATAATTTAACCCTGTTCTACCTCTCCCTTTCTCCTTCTTCTAGTATAATCTTCTCTCACCCCTTAATTTTATTATCCAGATATGACCCCTTCATCTTCAACTCACCCTGTGCCATCTATCTATCTATCTATATACATACATATACTTTTTTTTTTCCCTCCAGCTACCCTAATACTGACAAAGGTCTCATGAGTTACAAATATCATCTTTCCATGCAGGAATGTAAACAGTTCAACCTTAATAAGTCTCTTATGATTTCTCTTTCCTGTTTACCTCTTCATGTTCCACTTGAGTCTTGTATTTGAAAGTCAAATTTTCTTTTCAGCTCTGGTCTTTTCATCAAGAATGCTTGAAAGTCCTCTATTTCACTGAATGACCATTTTTTCACCTGCAGGATTATACTCAGTTTTGCTGGGTAGGTGATTCTTGGTTGTAATCCTACCTCCTTTGTCCTCCGGAATATTATATTCCATGATCCGTGGTCCCTTAATGTAGAAACTGCTAAATCTTGTGTTATCCTGATTGTGTTTCCACAATATTTGAATTGTTTCTTTCTGGCTGCTTGCAATATTTTCTCCTTGACCTGGGAACTCTGGAATTTGGCTATAATATTCCTAGTTTTCCTTTGGGGATCTCTTTCAGGGGGAGATCAGTGGATTCTTTCAATTTCTATTTTGCCCTCTGGTTCTAAAATATATGACACAAATTTTCAAATACATATTAGATCTATTGCAGTAGTATGGAAATTTCAGATTGTTTCTTGTTACTTACATAATGACTTCTAAATTTTTTTAACATGTAATGTGATGTGATAAAGTTTCCATTAATTCCTCATATAGTCTGTTTTGATTAAGATTAGCCTCCTTAAATATAACCTTTTCTTCAATTTATAGTGGTTATATTCCCTAAATTCTCAAAAGATATGAACAGGTAAGTTATTAAGTGAGGAAATTTAAGCCAGATATAGTCATTTTTAATGTTCTAAGCAACATATAATTAGTGAAATGGAAATTAAAGTAATTTTGAGGTTCTACCTGATAACCATCAGATTTGCAATTTTGACAAGAAAAGGAAAATGACACATATTGGAGGGTTGTGGGAAAACAAACATATTGGTATATAATTATTAGAGAACCATGGCCATTGGTCCAGCCATTCTGTAATGCAGTCTTGAACTATACTCCCAAAGTTACCAAATTGTGTCTACCTTTCAACTCAGCAATACAACTACAAAGTCTTTGTCTCAGACAGATCAAAGAAAGAGGAAGAAGTTGTATGTGTACAAAAATATTTAAAGCAACTCCTTTTCCTGGTGGCAAAGAATTGGAAGCTAAGAAGCTGGCCATAAATTGGGAAATGGATAAATAAATTATTAATTTGCAAAGGAAGACTATTGCGCTCTAAGGTAAGAAGAAAGAAATAGTTTCAGAGAAACTTGGGAAGACTGTATAGACAAAGCACAGTGAAGTGAATAGAACCAGGAGAATAATTTATATTATAACATTATTGTAAATATGAACAATTTTGAAAGACTTAACTCTGACAACGTACCTAGGGACAGATCAATAGAAAGATCAATCTAGTGTTCTTTCTTCTTTGTTTGTCAAACGACCTACATGGTTTTTTTTTAACTTTTCTTTATATAACTGAATTCTATTCTGATCTCTCATCATGTCACAAAGACAAAGCTGGACTCTCAAAGGCTATACCAGTGAAACATAAACTCTGAACAAATTTGATCAAGCTGAAAGTGTTTTGAGTACAATGACAGTTTAATTATCTGTCACCTGAAAAATAGCCAAGTTAAGTTTAGAGCCTTTCATCATGAACTGGTTTCTAAAAGTTGATTAATACTGTTGGCCACAACAACTCATGAAATTCTTAACCACACATCAATGAATTGAAGTCTACATTTGCAGAGGGAATATAATCTCAGGTGAAATGATGGATTCTTTAAACATTGAAAGCTATAATTGCATCAATAAAGCATTTGCTGTAAGATACATGTCATTAAAATACTAATAAAGGGGTTGCCTAGGGCAACACACAGTGCTGAAGACATTCCCTTGAGTCATTCATTCTCACAGTTACATTAGTTACTGCTAATATTGAACACACATTAACAATTCCTATACACATTGTGAAATGGATAGAGTGCTGGCCTTCCTGAGTCAGAAATACCTGAGTTCTAATCATGACTCTGATACATACTAACTCTGTGACACTGGGCAGTTTACTTTACCTCTCTGCCTCTAGGCAAATCCTAAAACTATAAATTGCAGAAAATATGCTAACCTGCATTGGGAGAAGAAGCTCATTAGAAGAAGTTCCCTGTACCAATGAAATTATAAGTCTGATCCAAAGAAAAATTAACTCTCTTTATTAAAGTGTGGAGAGAACATGTCCAAGAGAAACCATTCAGTCATTTTTTAGTAAGCATTTATGTTTTGTTTTCTGGTTGTTTTTTTATAGTATATAGAAAATCACCCTAAGTGCTAAGAATGCCTTGTTTATGGTAGGAGAGTAAGCAGGAAAATTCGTAAAAATCCATGTACTTGGACATGTAACATACTAATTAAACAATTTATTCCAGATACTCTAATAAATAACACTATGTTTTCAAGCCCAATCTTTGCTTTCTGGAGAACTGACCTTTGTATGTTCTTAACATGTTTTTTTTTCAGTAGAGATATAACATGATTATCCATTGTTAGTGTTAGCTATTATCATAAGTATGACTGGACCATCATCTTATTATTAAAATCAATTCAAAATGATGGATAAAATGAAAAATGATAGCAACAACATGGATTGTATATTCAGCTATGTTTCCACTGTTGAAATTAGAAACCCAAATAGCAGCCATATTCCTTTTAGTTTAGCTTTTTCTGTGTACTAAGTCTTATTTTAACTCATTTTTGTAGGTCCATTTAATCTTCTTCAAAATATTTTATCTTTTTTATCTATACCATTGTTTGGTACATTATCTTTTAGAAATATATCTCTTCCTTCCTCAACAAGTTTTCCATTGTGAGAAAGATTAAAAAGAAAAGTAAAGAAATTCATCAAAATTGAAACACAAATCAACCATCTTTGCTACATCAGGAACATATATATGCATCTCTGAATTCTTTATATCCAATTCCTTATATTCCTAAATTGGAGCATTTCTTATACTCCAGTAACATTCCCTGATATTCATATGCCATGATCCTGTGTGAAATTTTCTTGGCAAAAATACTGGAGTGGTTTGCCATTTCCTTCTCTAGTTAGTTTTATAAATGAAAAAACTGAGGCAAACAGGGTTAAGTGACTTGCCCAGGATCACACAGTTAGTAAGTTTATGAGGCCAAATCTGAACTCATGACTTCCACTCCAGGATGGGTACTCTATCAACTGGACTACCTAGCTGCCCAGCCCCAAGCCTTGAAGTGACTTTTTTTTGGGTATGTGATGACTTCCCCTATTAAGACACAACTCTTAACTTTAAGAAAATATTGAACATTATAAATACTAACATTTCCAGAGTATCATTTGTCCCTGTATCAAAAGAGTGTGACACAAGGTAAAGAGTGCTGGCTCTCATGTCAGAGAATCTTCTTCACCTCTTATCTGGATTATTGCAAATATCTGCTAATGAGTCTCCCTATTTCAAATCTCTCCCCACTCTGATCCATTGTATATACAGCTAGTAAAGTAATTTTAAAGCACAAGTCTGATCATGACACTGATTATTGACTAACTACTCAATAATCTCCAATTGTTTTCTATCGACCTTTAGGATTAAATAAATTGTCATTTCAAACCCATTATAATTTGACTCCAACCTTTCTATCCAACTATGTTATAGGTTACAGTTACCTCTTCCACATTATGGGGGTTAGGGGAATGGCACCGCCATAATCTAAAAAATCCACATAAATGTTTTTGGCCCTCCCTTCATACCAGAAAAGAAGTCTGGATTTTTATGGTATTTAAAGATAAACTATGTTGATATTATACAATATCGTACACATATTTTGTGCTCTTATGAGTTTCTAAACTTCTTCTGTGTCATCTATTGGCCTTCCTGTGCTGTCCGTGGTTTCCAAGAAAAAAAATCTCCCAAAGATTCCCATTTACTGTCTAATGCCAACCTAAGATATACTGAAACATTCATGGGGAAAGGGACAATGTGGAAGAGAAAACTATACTTTCCTTTATCTATTCTGTGATCTAGACAAATTGGTCTTCTTGCTGTTTCTCATAGATGACACCCCCTTCTCCCTACTCCCTGTTTTGCACAAGTTATCATCCAAGCCTAGAATATACTTCCTCTTCACCTCCTTTTAGAATCTCATTTCCTCAAAATTCTTCTCAAGTGAGATCTTTTATAAGAGGCCTTTTTTATACCTTCAGCTGGTATCCCTCAAAGCTGTCTACCACCACCCCAATTACCCTGTATTTACCTTCTATATACTCCTTATATACATATGTGTGTTTGAGTATGTGTTCACTCTTCTGTTAAACTCCTTGAGAGCAAGGATTCTTTGTTTTTGTCTTTATATTTCCAGCATTTAGTAGAGTACACATATACGATGTGTGCTGAAAAAATGCTTGTTTGGTTGATTGGCCTGGGTTCAAATTCTACCTTTGATTCTATATGACCTGTGTGATTTTGTGGAATCACTTAAACTTCCTGGGTCTAGGTTCCTAATATGTTAATATGTTGAATAAGAGGAAATTGGACTAGACTTTTCCAAGGGTCCCTTCTAGATCTAGAATTAAGTTCTAAGATTCTAATGTAATGGAGTGACCAACCAGTGTTACATTAAGAACTAGTAATAACTAATAACTTGAAAATTTTAATATGTGACTATTTGTATACAATTCAAAGTTTAAAAATAACTCATATTCATATATATACATACATGAGGAATCTTGACCTGTCATTCTATCTATATAGAAACTCTCCAGTGGTAATATCAACAACTTGTTTATCACTTCTAATCTTACAGAGTTATTGGCATATTAAAAGGTTAAATGCTTTCCCAGCATCATAAAAGTGTTATATGTCAGAGGAAGGATTTGAAATTTGAAGCAAACAGGGACTTGTCTAGGGTTACAGAGCTAGTAACCAACCCTCTATCCAATTCCAACTTGATATATTCCCTTTGGTTTTCACAATAGCTCTCAATAGCTCTCTCATATATATGTGTGTGTATATATGTATATATATATATACACACACACACACACACATATATATGTGTGTGTATGTATATGTGTATATATGTATATGTATATATGTATCTATATGTATGTGTATATATGTTTCATTTCAAAGATGAAGACACTTAACCACAGAGAGGTTAAATGTCACAACCGAAGTCACCCAACTAGTTAGTGGAAAAGCCACAATTTGAATTCAGGTCCTCTGATTCCAAATTCAATATTCTTTCTTCTACACCACCACTATTAGTCCTGCCAAAATGGAAATACTAAGAGAGAAAACATTTTGTTTCTGACACTTGCACAACGCTATGCTATTAATGTCAGAACTAATACTAAAACCAAGACTCTTAAGAACAGTGATTTTTCCCCACTAATTTTCTGTAAGTCAGGACTAAAGACTGAGTGTACTCAAATTAATAGCTTTAAAGCATACATAGTTCAGTTAAACTGTAATATAGAAAAGCACTGGAAAACTGTTAGCCTTCCTGTTCCAGCTTTTCTCTTAATCAATACAAGAGTATATTATTTTTATATAGGATATATAAAACTACATAAAAAGACTGAATATCAACAAGAAGCTTCCATTGAAGTAATATAGAATGATTTTAAAAGAGTATTCTTAATCTGTGAAAAATACAAACTTCATGAGTTTTATTAATGTTAATGAAGTTCTCTGCAGAAGATTTTCACTTTTCTTAAGATTGGCTAGATTAATTTTCCAGCCAAGGATGAATAAAAATCCTCAGGGAAGACGCAATTGGAAAAAGATCAACTTCATTTGGTGAAACTTGCCAAGGTTACGTAATGTTATGTGGCAACAGTGTTGATTCAACACCTTCACTGATAAATTTCCATATGACTAGGATGAGCTCGTTTTGCATGTGCTGTATTTACGAGTTTCTGAGCAGTCAAAACTTGTTGAATCTTCTCCTACTCTTTCACATGATACCTGTGTTTGAAGAAAATCACTTTTCCAGTGCTATACTGGATTTTCAGTTGTGTCCAACTCTTTGTGACCTCATTTAGGACATTCTTGACAAAGATACTGGAGTGGTTTGTTATTTCCTTCTCCAGCTCATTTTGTAGATGAGAAAACTGAGGCAAACAGGGACTTGCCCAGGGTTACAAAGCTAGTAAGTATATGAGGCTAGATTTGAACTAATTTAAATTAGTCTTTCTGACTCCAGGCCTGGCACTTTATCTACTGCCCACCTAATTGCTGAATTGGTTTCACGTATTTGAAGTAGACGATACTTCTGTGGATGTCTGATTTCATAAAAGCGGGGACTTCCTTCACTGATATAAATTGCAACTTTTCTGTATCTTCCCCTCCTGCACTATTCTTTTCTATGTCTTTTTATAAATCCTTCATGAAGAATCAAAGATATCAAAGCAATAAAATAAAACAAAGCTTGTATGTTTTTATTTGTTTCATTTGTGTCAAGTTAACAAGTAAACTCAAAAACTAGAATTTTATGTTTTTTGATGCCTTTCATTTTTATACCATAGCAGATTCCTCTTAAATCTCCTCTTTCCCCTACCCAAAAACACTCCCTTGTAACAAAGAAATACATTTAAACAAAATCAAGGGACACAGCAACCACACATAAGAGCATATACTATATTCTTCATCCATAGCAGGGAAGTATATGAAACTTGTAGTTGAAAAATTAACCTTATTTTGCTTTTGGTATGCTCAGTAAGAAGGAGATATTTATTTAAATCAGTACAACAAATATTTATTAAGCACAATAAGATGTTGCACTGGTTGCCAGAGATACAAAAATGAAATAAGATAGACTTGGCCCATTAAGAATTTGCAATCCAATGAAAGCGTGTAGGAAATATTACACAATAAATAAGTCAATATTATATGTTCAAAATAGATACCTAAACAAAGCAGTGTGAGAGGTTTGAAGAAGGATAAAATATTTCCAGGTGAGAAGTCAGGGTAAACTGTGTGAAGATCTTCATTTCAATGTCATGTGAATTCAATGAAGTACCTTCTATGTCACTAGAGCTCTGATAGGACCTAAGAATACACAGGCAAAACCAAAATAGTCCCTGCTTTCAAGAAGCACATGTTGTTTAGGTAATTATAAAAGCAAAAATCTCTGCAGGAAAAGGTTGGGGTGAGAGTGAGGGTAGGGAGGAAGTTCATTCCAGGTATGTAGCTATGACAGAAAAAAGCAGAAGAAGAATAGAGAACAGGGAGGGAATCAGTGAGGTCGGCAAGTAGAGTTCATGAAATAGAATAACATGAGAAAATGCTAGCAAGATAGGTAAGGGCTAGATTGAGCAATTTCAGGATAAGGAATTTATATAAGATTTTTGAGGATTATAAAATAATAGATTTAGAAGTTTAAGAGATGTCAGAGGTAGTCTAGTCTAACCCACTCATTTGACACATGAACAAACTAAGGAGCTTAGAAGTAAAATGACTTGACAAGGACCCTACAAATAGCATCAGAAACAATTTTCTAACCATGGGCTACTGACCATAAATCTATTGTACTATATGTCACCCTGGGATAAGAGTGATATGATTCAAGAGGTACACTAGGAATACTTGGGGGAGGTATCTCTATAAAGGATAGACTGGAACAGAGAGAAATTAAGTTACTTAAGGAAGTTAATTAAGGAATTAAGGAAGTACACAGGACTGACCAAAACATACTTGACAATCTACAGTCAGGACCAATGAGGCAGAAAATATAGAAGACAAAGCCAAGATCTGAGGCTGCAATTAAGAGGACCAGTCCCAGAAGGTCCTATTGTACTAATACTTGTATCTAGTCAATTTAGAGGAAGCTTGGTAGTGTGACAAATAGAGTGCCAGACCTGGATCAGGAAAACTAATCTTCCTGAGTTCAAATGTGGCTTTAGACACTTACTAGCTGTGTGACTCTGGGCAAGTCACTTAATTCTATTTGCCTCAGTTTCCTCATTTATAAAATGATCTGGAGAAGGGAGTGGCAAACCACTTCAGTATCTTTGCCAAGAAAACCCCACAAAGAGTCAGACACAACTCAACAACAATGACAATAAAAGTCCATTTAGGGGTATATCTGTACTAGCAGAAATCTCCCTCAAGGAGCTCCTTCTATGCCTTAAGGATCCCCATTATTATTGCATTTTGCTCCAACCATGAAGCTCAGAATCCCAGAACTAGAAGACCTCAGAGGCCTCTGGATTGGAATCAAGAGAACCACTTTGGAGGGTATTAAAACTTCCTGTGTGAGAGAGTGATGAGTCCCCAAATTTCAATGTTTGTTCTATGATGAGAAAGGAGGGATACAAGACATATTGTAGAGATAAAATCAATAAAATTTGTCAAGTAATTGAATGTTGGGCATGAGGCAGAGAGAATAGTCAAACATGTTTCAAGCCTGGGTAACTGAGGGGAGAGTGATGCTGTTATATATCTCATTATTACTTCTAAGTCCCTCTTCTATGGACAAGAATTTGTATGTAAACTCTGCTGGTACAATTCAGATAGGTAAAAACTAGTTTGGATCTGGCCACTCTCTTAACACTGTTTACTTTTTCAATTCTGGTGCATGCTGCACATGGACCTTGAACAAGACAAATTATGATCCCAGAACAACAAAGACACACCTATGTGCATACTGATAACATAAGAAGAGGAAATCCAGAACTAAACCTCAGACATACTGAAGCTATGCTATATAGCTCGACTATTATCCTTGACTAGCTTCTTAATAGAACTAATTCCATTGATTGTCACCATGTTTTCTCACCATCACGGATGAGCTATTTTGATCTAAGTGATATTATAGCAACCTTCCAATTATCTGGCTCCTTTCATTACCTTGGTGTAAGTACCAGTACAATCAGTCACCACTTGTTTTATCTATGTCCCAAAGTGATGGTGTTATGGAGGTCATCAGTGAGCATTTAGATTTTAGATTGAAGGGACACATTTTTTAAATGTAGGAAATAGAAGTGCAAACACGATTAGCTTTTATCTAAGCCATGTAAACAGTCGAGTATCAAGAGGGGAGGGTTCCTTAGCCTGGTGGCAGGTCTCCCCACAGCTTGGCCACCCTGGATGGATTCAGCTGGAGGCAAGGGCAAGGAAAAAAAGATTTGATAGGATGGATTGGGATATAGAGATATTTTGGGAAGTGTTGGGAATTAAGGGAGTTCATATTGGAAGGCCTCAAATGGCATGAAATAGGAAGTAAGGTAATCTAATCTACTGAGGGAAATAACAGATAGAGGCATGAGGAAGTGGAATTTTCAAATAGTTACTTTGGAGAGGCAGCATTTTATAGTGGATGGAGTAATGAACTTGAAGTTGGGCAGATCTGGGTTTGAATCTTGCTTCCAACATTTACTAATATGTGACTATGGGAAAATCAAGAAACACACATCTTGCTTCAGTTATCTGATCTGTAAAAGAATTTTGAGGATCAAAGGACATAATGAATAGTAAGTGCTTTATAAAATTTAAAATGCTGTTGAATTGTTAATTATTACTATTTAGGAAATGTGACAAGAATCCAATTAGGTTACACTGGCTGTCTCCCAAGCATTAAAGATTCTCCCTTTTCACCATTACCTCTTAGAATAAGTTACTTCCCTCAAGACTCAACTCAAATACCACCTTGTTTTGGAGGCCAGTCTCATTTCCCCCACTTTCTAGAGCTTTTCCTAGAAAATTTGATTCTGTATGTATCTTGTGCATACAAATTTATGTACATATCTCACCCACTAGAATGGAAGCTCCTTAAGGGTAGGGAATTTTTTGTACCTTTTCTTTGTATCCTCATTGCTTAGTATAATTACTAGCACATATTAAGTGTTTAATTAATACTTGGGTTGAATGATTGATTTTTCTTTCAATTAGGTAAGAATAGTATACCTGGAGGAGAAATACTTGGGTGGTACATGATCCAAAATATCAATGTTCTAATTCTTTCTTGAACTCAAAGGAGAATTGACTCTGTAAATCCTCTAGTAGTTTAGTTTTGCTATGGAAGCATGACACAAACTTAAACTTCTTGCCACACAAATTCTTATCATCCAATTTTACTGCCTAATTTTTAATTGGCATGACCGTATCTAGAGTCTCTCAAACCCTTACCTACTCTAATTCAAGAGAATGAAGGATAGCTTTTCTAGGACTTTCCTCAAAATGGAAGCTCTAGGAAAAACTCTCCAGTGAGAGAAGGGGACCATAGAAGGTGAAAAGAGAAGAAACTTAAGATATGGTGAATTCCAAAGAATGAAGACTCAAAGAGTTGCTTTTTAGTCTAACTCACACACCTGACCTGAAATCTACTCTACAATATCTCTAGTAAGTAGTCAACCAAACTTTATTTGAAAGTCTCTAACAATGAAGCACCCAAGGCCTTCTAGAGTAGTTCATTCTGTTCCATAAAAGTCACTCTTGGTCTGGTCATCCAGTCTTGACTGTGTGTTTCATAAAACTCAGTAAGCATTTTTTTTGGACTCTGTATGTGCACTGGCACCCTGTTTGACAGGTTTAATCCTCCTCAGATTAAATCTCTTTCTAATGAGACATTTCATGCTCCCTAGCATTTGAATGAAAACATAATGAATATTTGACAGACCTGCAGATGCTGTGATAGCTCCCCTTGCATGAGGTTAGATAATTCTGAATTTTATCTCTCTTGAAAGTCAGTCCTGAAAAAAAAAAAGTTAAAGTCAACTTAATTTCCCTTGCTAATGAAGTCAAAAGCATTAGAAGGGACAACTTAATATCATACATAATTTGTCTAGCAGAAACAAGGTTTAGTCTTGCTCCTGGGGCAGGTTTGAGTTCTAGATATGCTTGACTCTCCATTTTGATTATTATCAGTCACTAGCAAGGAAGTGTAGTGTAGCAAGTAGAGCTCTCACCTTTCATCTGGGTTCAAGTCCTTTCTCTGAAGCATACTGGCTGCATGACCCTAGGAAAATCACATAATTTATCAATTCTGTAGGCAACTCTAAGACTCTAAGTTGCAGAGAATGAATTAATAAAGCATTTATAAAGCACGTATTATATATAAAGCACTATACTAAGATAAAAATAGTAAAGTGAGATATGCCTTGCTCTCAAGGAATTCACGTTTTATTGGGAGAAACAACTTTAACTATTTTAGCTGCATGTCAGATGGAAATGCCCCATGGTCCTTAGAGTACAGTGGCAAAGCAGATATGCATTCCTCTTCTTCAATGTCATTTCCACTAACAAAATTATATCAATTTATGATTTTGAACCGTTTAACAGTAGCAAGAACTTTGGTGGCAAGAACTTTCTTTTCTGAGTCTTTAGTAGCTATGCCCACAGAACTTACAGGATCTCTCTAGGTTACGTCTCTATAGGGATTACTTCCCAGGATGAAGGCTAATAGCACTGGTCAGGAAACATTACTATTCCCAATGCTTTTGGGTGCAGGGACCTAGTCTATCTCCATCAGGATCTGAATGGAGATGATGCTCAAAGTAGTGGGAGTGGTCTGATTTTCCTGGAACATGTTACCTCCCATCTCTTCCTCAGTGTGTCTTGTTACATCAGCTAGGCTGGCTTTCCTGTCCTGTGAGCAGCAGTTGGTCAAGATGGATGGCAGGGGCAGCTAGGTGGTGCAGTGGATAGAGCTACAGTCCTGGAATCAGAAGTATATGAGTTCAAATCCAGCCTCAGGCACTTGACACTTACTAGCTGTGTGACCCTGGGCAAATCACAACCCCAATTGCCTCACCAAAAAGCAAAAAAAAAAAAAAAAAAAGATGGATGGCAGATAGAGAAGGTGCTAATCTGTACTGGTAAAGGGAGTTGACTCAACTGGGAGTTTCTCTACATCAATGAAATCAAAGATCAAGTCCTTATCCTTAGCTTATTTTGACCTTTGATCTTCTACCATGTCTTCCCTATCAATTCCCACTCAGAATTGCTCCAAAATCTACTTTTTTTCTCTTTCTATTGATGGACTTTTGAGTACTGCAGAATTGGGGGTGGAGGGGAGTATATCCAAACCAACTCTAGCCATGGTATTAAATTTCATCAGTCATTTGCAGCTTTGTCAATTCTTTTCACTTCATCCTTCCTTGATTCCTTAGATAACTCCCCAAATCTTAATCCCTATCCTTCTTCCTCCATCCATGTATCACTCTCAGCAAATGTTCTTGCTTACTATCACACTAAAAAGGGTGAGTTTTGAACTTTCACATTTTCATTTATTTCTCCCTCAACATATCTCAGTTTTACCTGTGAAATAAAGGCGTGGCAAACCAAAAAAAAAAAAAGCCTCTATTTTTCATGAGCCCTTCCTTTTCTAGTGATAAGCTCTCTATGCTCAAGCCACACCCCTTCCTCCTGCCTGGTACTTTTATCCTGTTCCCTTTCTTGATCCTGATCCCTTCATATCTATTTTGAAACAATCAGTCTCTGGCTTTTACAACCTACGTGACTAATATCTTCCCATTTGTGACTTTCTTCATTTGTGCTTTAGTTTCCTTTAAAACCTTTCAGCTGGTAGTGCCTTCCTCACTGGGTTTACTTTTGATCTGATACTTTTGATCTATCTCATATGTAAATAATTATTTAAAAATTATCAACTCTTTTGGAATGTTATCTCCTTGAAAGCAAGGATGTTATTGTTTTTTCCCCCCTTTTCTTTGTATCCATAGCATTTAGCATCCTGTCTGGCATAGAAGAAATATTTAAATGGATTTGTGACTTCATTGATTTGAGAGACATCAATCCCTGTCTGTTCTGATCGACCCTCTTTGATATCTTTCCCAAAGTTCACCACAGGGAGTGCACCCAACATACTTGTGGGGTGGGGGAGGGTGTCTAATTTGATTTTACTTTATTAAATCTTGCAAGTGCCAGTTGGATGCAGTTATGTTGTCCACTCGCCATTCTTTGTTTTTGACAAATGATAAGTTCATCTTCTCTTTGTATCGTACTATCCTCTGAAGTCTTCCTTTACTCCAGTCCTTTGGACTTCCTTTAAGGTTATATTTTATGGCCTTCTCACACCCAACATTCACTTTTATTTTGATCTCTGTTCATCCTTAGCTCTTTGGAAACAGTGGAGGCTTAGGTCTTGCTACTGTACAGAAATACCAATAAGATGTGTGTGTTGAAAAGGAGAACTTACAATGTAAGAAGGGATAAAAAGATGTGCAGAGATAAATAAAATGGAAATTGGAATATAAGAAAGACATTTGCTGAAGGGGAGGGCACAGCTATGATTTTGTTGCCATAGAGAATTCACAACAAGAAAATTGCTTCTACCAGTGTAGATTGTTACCTCCTCCAAATAAACTTAGAGAAAGTTCCTTTGGGTTAAGTGATTTGCTCAGGATCAAGGAGCCTGTATATGTCAGGAATAATTCTTGAACCTAGGTCTTTCTGATTACATAGCCTTAGTTCTCTTCATTTTAACAGGCAATCCATATGTCCATACAGTGAGAGAAATAAAAGGTGCTCTTAAGGTCAGAAAAGGGTGTGGCGATTATTTCATCTGGGGCAATCAAGAAATGCTTCATTGAGATGGTCAGTGTTTATTTATTTAGCCTTTTCTCCCCACCCAGACTGTAAATATCTTAAATGCAGGAACTATATTTCATTCTTCTCATTCCCCCACAGCACCTATTATATTGCTTTGCCCATTAAGATGGTGCATTAATTATTTTTTTGATTCACTGATATCAGTAATCCTGTATTCTGACTCATTTATATAATGTGGCTACTCTGTGTTAGGAAAATTGAGCAGAGGGAGCAGTGTCATAACTCAAACCCCCAAAATGATGTGATTTGACATTGCTCACAGGGGAGAGAAGGAAGGAAGGAAGGAGAGAAGGAAAGAAGGAGGGACGGATGTAAGGAAGGAAGAAAAGGAAGGAAGGAAGGAAGGGAGAGGAGAGGAGAGAGGGAGGGAGGAACAAAGGAAGAAAGAAGTAAGGAAGGAAGGAAAAAGGAAAAGAAAGAAGGAAGAAAAAAGAGTGAAAGAAGGAAGGGGGAAGGAAGGAGAAAAGGGATGGAGAGAGGGAAGAAGAAAGGTTTGGTTTATGGTCCCTGCCTTAGAGCAGATATAATAACATAATGAGTAAAACCATTGCATTACTGAGCATTAATTGATTGCTTTCAGGACATAGAATTAGACAGGCTATCTTTATCTGACAAGAGAAAGATAATATGGAAAGGATGAAGAATATTGACAAGGTTTTAGAAAAAACAACAAAATTTATAATTTTAATTATATAATTTTATATATAATAAAATTAATATTTAATTTATAAATATATATTATATATAGTATATAATATTATATATTATATAAAATTATATTTATAAATTGTATTATATATAATTTTATATAATTATATAATTTTAAGGTTTAAAGGTGTAGGAGTGTAGCATTGTAGAAAAAAAATAACAGAGTAGAAAGCTAGAATCCCATGAAGTGGTTGTATTTTTCAAATTCTCACTGAATATTTCCATTAGACTGGAACCAATTACCATATAACTATAACAGTATAGTATATATTTGAATAGCATAAATTCAAATATTACAACCACTTCACAGAATCAATTATTCCCACTAATTGGGAGCTAGTTATAAATAGATGTGAAGGGGGGCAGCTAGGTGGTACGGTGGATAGAGCACCCGCCCTGAAGTCAGGAAGACCTGAGTTCAAATCTGACCTCAGACCAAATACTTAACACTCACTAGCTGTGTGACCCTGGGCAAGTCACTTAACCTCCTAAAAATAAAAAAAATAAAAATTTTAAAAAATTTAAAAAAGAATGTAATCTTTAAAAAAATAAATAGATGTGAAGGAAGGAGGTAGAATGGCAGAATGGATAAAGAGTTGACCTAGAAATCAAGAGAAAATGGGTTTAGCTTCTGACGTGTGACCTGGGACAAGTCACTTAATCTCTCAGTGGCCCAAGCAGCCCTCTTAAACTATAAATCACAAAAGAGAAGAATTCCCTATGCCAATGAAATCAAAAGACTGATCACTATACATGTATGCGTGTGTATGTGTATGTATGTGTGTATGTACATACGTATGTATGTATGCATTATGCAGCTGATGGCTCAGTAGATAGAATACTGGGCCTGGATTAAGAAAGATCCAAGTTCAAATTTGATCTCCAACACTTACTAGAACTTACCTTCTGTTTGCCTCAGTTTCCCCAACTGTCACATTGGAATAATAATGGCACCTACCTCACAAGGTTGTTGTGAAGATCAAATGAGTTAATATTTTTCCTCCTTTCAATCCTAATGACTTCCCTCTGTTGATTATAGACTCAAAGTTCTCTGAGGGCCTGTGCCTCTAAAACTATAACTCAAAATCCTCCACCAATGGGTTTATTGTTACCAGTCATCCAGAGAAACAAATAGTGTTTTTAAGGCATTTAATGGCATGGAAAGAACAGTAGCAAAAACAAAACAAAATAAAACAAAAATTTCTTCCCATAGACCTAGGGTGCATTCTCTCAGAAACATACCCAATATTAGTGGGGTAAGGATCAAAAACTATATTTTGCAATTGAAATAACTTAGAAATTTGAATTTCTCAGTTGCAATGTTACTAGAATGCCAGCTCCAAATACTTTGCCCTTTGTTGAGAAAAAAAAGTGGCATTGGAGTTCATAAAATTATCAGAATTACAACATCCAGTAAATCAAAGGATATCCCCTTTTGCAGTGTCCTTCTCTTACCTTATTTTACCTATACTCATGTCTCCTAATGTATCACCAATGCAATCTCCTAACCACCTCCAGTGTCTACTGGAAGTCTCATACTGCCACTGCCCAATCTTTATCATACTGTGAAAGTGAATGGTTAAGTCAGAGCTGAAGAAGAGAATGACTGCCTGTATTGTCATGTAGTTGAATGAGGTTACACATCTACCATGAAGCTCTGGTACCTCTGACTCATTCCTGCAGTTCATTATGAATCAGGAAGGCAAGTTTAGTTGTTGGCATTTGAGTCAGTGATTTCTTCATTATTGAAGGTTTCTAGAGAATATGAATTTCACATATATAATTTTCACTGGTACAAATACCATGATTCACCATTTTTCTTTGCTTTTATGAGATCTTTAAATCAGATCAGTGACTGCTTTGATTTTGTATTAAAACAATAAACCTATAGAACATTTGGTTGTGATCTAATTCAATTTAACGAACTTATCAAGCATATAATATGTGCTAGCCACAAGATCCAAAGAGAGGCCACAGATTGGGCTTTCCAGATACTTTTTTTAATCTGAGCAGTTAAGTCATGCATGAAATATCCAGGTTGAAGTACTATGGAAAATTTTAGGAGGAAAAATAATTTACAGCTGGAAAGAGGGAGGGCAGCTATGCAGAGAGGGAGGGCAGCTATCCGGGGTGGGAGGGTAGCATTTGCAAGGAGTTCTTCACAGAACAGTTGGCACCTGAGCTAGACATTGAAGAAAGGTAGGGACTTTCACAGACCAAGATGGCAGGGAATTAAGCAATGGAGAAAGGGAAGGAAGCATGAGCATAAGGGGAGAGATGAAAAAGATATGATAAGAGTAGGGAGGATAGAGAATATTCCATTTTAGCTGGATAGTAAGATAGGTGAAAGGGCATACTATGAGAAAAGCCTGGAATAGTAAATTGGAACTAGATTGTGGAAGTTCTTACATTCCAGAATCAATAGTTTGTTATTTGGTAGGCAGGTGAGAGCCAATGAATATTCTTGAGTACAGACATGATATAAGCATAGTAACATGTTGATTATTTTAAAGAAATATTGCAAAAGATAATTCCTCCTTGCATAACAAAAGGAATAGATGGAATCAAATGGAGTCAGGAAAACCAGCTGGATGGTATTGCAAATCTAGACAAGATGAGATGAATGCCTGAACTAGGATGGTTACAATAGTCATGAATACTGGTGCAGCAGAATCCACAGAACTTGTCAATTGATTGGATGTGGGGAAAATGACAGGGGGGAAAGAGATAAAGATCAGAAGATAACAGAATCATGCTGAGCTGTGGAGCCTGAATAAATGTAAAGATGGTGGGATGTTTTTTCTCAATAAGGTGAAATTGTAAGGATTAGCAAGAATATTTTCCATCAATGGAAATAAAAATAAAAATATCAGAAAGGTAAGGTTCTTTTTTATTGGGGATGGGTGACAAGAGAGTGGGAGATCAGTTTATTTTGGATATGGTGAAGTTGAGGTACCAGCAGGATATCTAGATTGGGATATCTATCAGCAGTTGGGAACTTTGGACAGGATTTTTGAGGGGATGTTGGGGATGAAAAAAATAACGACACTATTCCAAGAAATAAAGTTATATTCTCTCCCTATATTCTGCATAGCAGCGTCAGTGAACACAATATATAAGAAACTGAATACTCACTCTGACCCTTTGATGAGTCAGAATGAGTAAATCGTGTTCTGTGATGAAAGTACTCTTGACAACAGGTAGAAGGACTCTTCCAGGAACCTATAAAAGGACACTTACTCAATGATAGCCTGAAGTAATCCATTCACCTTCAACGGGTGAGCTACTTTTTTCTGGAAGTTTATTTCTCATCCTGGCTTGCAAAAGTACTCTAGTTATGGGAATATTTTTTTAAAAGCAATGTGATTAAATTCAAACTTTTTTATTCTGATTTCCTCCACTATCTTTCTTTGTTACCAAGGGGGAAATCAATAAATTATGCCACTGATAAAATGATAATAACAACACTGACCTATCTCTTTAGGAATGTCTGTAGATTAGCTTGTTACTAAGAGGAATTTTTAGAGTATATGACACTGTATTAATGTTATGTGGTCTTTGTAAGTTAGAATGCAAACCACAGGAAGGGGATGAAGTTGTAATTTAACATTTGTCTGACATTAAAGGGAGGCAATATTAATATTGTTACAGCCCCATACTTTTTGGTTTCACTTTATAGGTCAGTTATGTGGACTTGTCTCTTCCACTAGCTTCTCTCATAGCTGCTGTAAAGATAAAGAAAATGTCCCTTTATCCCTCTACCTGCTTTGAAGAATGGTCTAAGACCTCACCACCAATCTGAAGAGCTGTTGTGAAGACTGGACAGTCCCAAGCCTACTTTGAACATGTGGTGCAACTTGAGGGATGCACCTAGGTGTCTCTTGCCATAAAGTACTTTTTTTTCAGGTTCCTTTAGTTCTCATGATTAGATGAACATCTTTGTTTAAGGCATAATCCTATCCTTAATAAAAGAAATTTTCCAAAAACTATTTAAAGAAAAAGACCACAATGATAATATTCATAGCTTATGTGCTATATATATTATAGAGGATGAAGTGAGGAGGGGTGGACCATGAAGAATTGAGGGAAAATAATTTATTAATCAAGTACTATCTGTTAAGAGCAATACTAGATACTGAGGATATGAATATGAAAGTGAAAAATAAATATAAATAATAAATAAAATAAAAAATAAAAATTTTGTTGTGTATGTGAAAGGAATAGTAAGTTGTGCATAATAGATTTTTGGTTTCATGTGCAATCATCTTTTTATTGTACTATGCTATGAAAATGCTTGTTTTATCCCCTAAATTAAAAAAGGAGTAAAAAAAGAGGTATATAAGCATAAAAAATAAGTATACGCACTAACACAAATCCATAATAAAATGAACACATGTAAATGATATAAAATTTTCAAAGTAATGTAAAAGTTTTTTTAAATAAAATGCAATCAATTTAAAAAATAATATAAAAGTGAGATTGGCAGTACCTTCTAATACAGTGACACAATACACATAAGAGTATAGTGGTCAGGAAAGAAAGTTTGAGGCATCACAAGGATGGGAAGGAGAGCCGCAGGGGACTCAGTGCTCTAAGACTATAGTTGCATTCTTTCCAGAAACAATGGCACTATTAATTTGTTTACTATCATCAGACCAAGAGAAAGAATTCAAGGATCCTCCAAACCAAGTCAATATTCACATTGATACTCATTGACCTAAATGTGAAATAGAGCAGAAGAAATGTCAGAAAAAAAATTGAATTTCTTTCCTCGATTAAAAAGTAAAAAAAAGGCTAAAGAGTTGTAGACTACTTGGAAATCTCATGTTATCTAGGAGGGAAGATAATATCAGGAAAAATTAACACATTTCTCACAAGTTATCAGATTAACTAATCATTACAGAGAACAGACCCTTTAGGAAAAGGGAAACTAGTTAACTCAGTTTGGGTAGAGAAAAAGGAGCAGGAGTAAAGGTCAGGAATAAGGGCCATTTTTCCCCAGAGGTCTATCCACAGTGTTGAGTAGGCAGCTTCAAGGATAACTAGTGCCTGTGGAGAGAGTGAATAACAAAATATGTGGCAAGGGGACAGTTTTTTAATCTTCACATTGTTACTAGAATTAACCATGGAAAATTGCATATCCTTGTTTTCCCTACTTACTTTTTTTTATGCTTCTTCCACCTAATTCATGGATGATCATATTAACTAACAGACAATGAGCCACAGTAGTCAACACAGCAGAGATCTCAGATTAGAAAGGACCTTACAAGCCATCTAATCCAATCCCTTCATTTCATAAGTGAATCAATTGAAGATCATATTCACAGAGGTACTAAGCATTCAATGCAGGCTTTTTAACCCTGGTTCTCTGATTCTTAAACCAATGATTTTTCTACCATACTGTGGTGCCTCCCTCTGCTGAACTTGGAATTCTGTCACATATGCTGAAATGAGGCATATATGGATCTCTACGCTTGAATTTTCATCTCATCCCTAGCAAATCTCTATTCTGCAAATATCACCACCCAACTAGCTGTAAAACCATGTACCTAGGTCTACTGACTAAAATATATATGGCTTCTCTCTTCCTAACTCATTACTATGTAGTTGTACCTATATTTTCGCAACTCCTTGAGAATTATCTGCACCTTTAAAATATAATATTGTTAGTTATATGTGAATCCAAGTAGGGTTATAGGATCAGAGTCAGAAGAGACCTTATAGGGCAGCTAGGTGACACAGTGGATAGAGCACTGGCTCTGGAGTTAGGAGAACCTGAGTTCAAATCCGGCCTCAGACACTTGACACTTACCGGCTGTGTGACCCGGGGCAAGTCACTTAACCCCATTGCCTCACCAAAAAGTAATAATAATAATAATGATAATAATAATAGTAATAATGATAATAATAATGATAATAAAGAAGAAACCTCATAGGACAGCTAGTCCAACATTCTCATTTTACTTTTCAGACAAGAAAATCAAGACCCAGAGAAGTTACATAAGTTGCCTCAGGTCCAATAACTTGGGCAAGTTATTTCATCTCGTCTAGACCTTGTTTCCTCATTTGTAATATGAGCATTTTGGATAAAATGACCTTTAAAGTTCTATTTAGTTATAGATGTATTATCTATGCTCCAAATGAACTATAGGCATTTCTTTGGTGCCTCCCAGTGATATACAATTATATCCTTGCTCACAGAGTCATTCCCCAATTGATAAATGGTCAAAGGATATGAACAGTCAGTTTTCAGATGAAGAAATCAAAGCTATCTAAAGTCATGAAATCATGCTCTAAATCACTATTGATAAAAGAAATGCAAATTAAAACAACTCTGTGGTATCACCTCACACCTATCATATTGGCTAAAATGACAGAAAAGTAAAATGACAAATGCTGGAGGGGATGCAGGGAAACTTGGACACTAATGTACTGTTGGTAGAGTTATGAACTGATCTAAAAATTCTGGAGTGCAATTTGGAACTATGCCCAAAGGTTGATAAAACTTTGATCCAACAATAGCACTATTAGGTCTATATCCCAAAGAGATCTAAAATTAGCTCTTTTTGTGGTGGTAAAGAATTAGAAATTGAGGGGATGCTCTTCAATTAGGGAATGGCTAAACAAGTTGTCATATATGATTGTAATGGAATACTTTCGTGCTATAAGAAATGTTGAGCAGGATGCTTTCAGAAAAACCTGGCAAGACTTACATGAACTGATACAGAGTGGACTAAGCAAAACCAGGAGAACATTGTACATAATAACAACAATATTGTATAATAATCAGCTGTGAATGGCCTAAGTATTCTCACCAATACAATGATGCAGGACAATTCCCAAAGAACTTATAATGAAAAATGCTATCCATCTCCAGAGAAAGAATTGATGAAGTGTGAATGCAAATTGAAACACAATTTTTTTTTACATTCTTTATTTTTCTTGGGGATTTCTTTTGTCTGTGTTTTCCTTCATAACACGGCTTATATGAAAATGTTTTGCATGACAGCATACATATAACCTATACTAAATTACTTGCCTTCTCAATGGGTGGGAGGAAGAATGGTAGGTTGGAGAGAATTTGAAACTCAACATTTTTTTAAATGAATGTTAAAAATAATTTTACATGTAAATAGAAAAAAATCATATTTAAAATAAAAAACCCATTTCCTCATAGAATCTCTCTTTTCCTTCAACACATGGCTCAAGGAACATCTTCTGCATGATGTCATGTATTTCATAGAATCATAGATTTAGAGTTGGACTCAATTTCAAAGGTTAGCTAGTTCAACATGTTCATTTTACAGTTGAAGAAATCAAGGCTCAGGAGAAATGAAATGATTCTATCCTACTATTGTTATATTCTTCTTAAGCCTACTATCTGACATGACCTGCAAGACCCAAATACCTTTTTTTTCTTAGTCTATCAACCCTATTCTGATTTAATTTGTCTGCATTTACTTTGCTGACCATAGTTATAGCCAGGCAATTCAATAAGACACTCTTCTCCTCTCTTAAAGTAACAAAGTTAGGATTTGAACCCAGATTCTCTGACTTAAACCTAGATTCTCTGACTCCAAAACAAGTACTTTTTCCACAGTGTCATTTATTAAGAATTTATGCTTTATGAGGGGCAGCATTACAGTGATCTCTGAGCCAGGAAGTTCAAGTACCGCTCTTGACGTAAACTATGTATATGACCTTGGACATATCATTTAATCTGTCAGTCAGTCAACAAACATTAATTAAGCTTTTACTATATGCCAGGCACTGTGCTAAGCACAGGGAATAACAATAGAAGTAGAAAGAGATACATTCTCTGCCCTCAATGAACTTACATCCTTAATGGAGGGGAAAAACGACATAAAAGGGAGCTGAAAAGCAGGGAATTGGGTAAAGAAGGTATCTAGTATAAGGCCAAAGTAGAGAAAGTTCCTTGGAGATGAGTCAGAAGTGCACCCTAGAGAGGGAAGAAAACACCTTTGGCCTGGGTCTTCTCCTTAAATTGGAGGTTTTGAGAAGGACCAGCCAATCAGAAGGTGAGGCATCAAGGATGAAAAGTATGTGAGAAATAATCCAAGGGTAGAGTTAGCTTTCAGGGTGAAGAATTTTCTATAGCAAAGTAGAGAAAGTTCCATGGAGATGAGTCTATAGTACACAGTATAGCAGTGGAGAAGGCTGAAGGTGCTCTAGACCAAAAATGTTAAAAATAGCTTCTGGCTCACATCATGTCCCAGAATATTCCTGTCCTAAGTGGGGACTGAAAAAAAAGATTAAAATGTAACTGGAAAATATTTAACAAAATAAATAAAAATCTAATAGAACATGGATAATGTTAACATGTGATTTTCTAAGTCAATATGAACCCATAGGGATCCTTATATACAGTTTAATGGCTTTTATTTCTATTTGAGTTTGACATCACTGTTCTAGGCAATTCTCTATGACTCCAACTTGCAAAGTGACACATGTATTAGTAAAAGGAATTTCCTTTCACTGGGAATTCTCCATATGACTCCAACTTGCAGAGTAAATGACACATGTATTAGTAAAAGGAATTTCCCTGTACTTGGAGATCTCCATATCTTGTGTATCTTGTACACTGATACCTTGTACATATGATATCATGTAAGCTCCTTGAGAGAAGAGATGGTTACCTTCTTAGTATTGGTATCTCTTGCACCAAGAAGTGTCTGGCACAAATAAGTACTTCTTGATTCATTGATACCATATCCTATTTCTGTGAGTAAACTATTCCTGATCCTCATGGGACTGCTTTATAATGAGTTCGTTTTGTTACTTTAATATAAATCCATTTCTTTAGCTGTAGTTTGATGAATGATAAATGTGATTCAAGTAATGGCAGCAAAGATGAGATCATCGAGATGAAAATCCACAGGATAAGTTACAAAGTACAGCCAGTAAATAGGCCAGGAGTTAAGGAACCAAACAGGAGAGCAGTTGGGGGGAGTAAGCAACATTGCAGAACCAAAGATCACATCAAACTCAGGGACAGGAAAGCAGCTGTGAACACAGACAAGCCACAAAGCAGAAAGATGGAGCTGAACTGTACCATGACCGGCCTCAGCAGGAAAGAGTTCTGCAGGACTGCCTTTCAGCAGAACATGGAAAGGCAGAGAAGCTTAGCATTCATGCTTCCCCTTAGGATCTGAAAAGGCCTGTCAGTCTGATCCTGTGTTCTATTCTTCAGTCAATCAGAGAAGGAGAGAAATTCTAGTCAGAAACAATAGGTGAATGACATGAAAGAGAAACAGTTGAATGAGTCCCTTAGGGCCCAGGAAAGAAGAGAAAGAAAATGGTCCAACAACTTGTGA
The DNA here is from genome assembly GCF_900497805.2 of Vombatus ursinus. Taxonomy (NCBI): domain Eukaryota; kingdom Metazoa; phylum Chordata; class Mammalia; order Diprotodontia; family Vombatidae; genus Vombatus; species Vombatus ursinus. Next base: position 3,100,781 of record NW_020949613.1, read on the forward strand.
TGGATTCAGTACTGGTCTTCGCAGTCAGGAAGACCTAGGTTCAGATCCCATATTACTTATTAGTAGTGTGATCCTAAGCAAGTCACAAACTTTCTCAATTCCCTTGCCTGCATAATAAAGATTATTTTAAAAAAAAGCAACTACTTCATAGGACTATTGTGAGATTCCAAAGAGATAACTTGTGGAAAAATTTTTTTTGTTTATTTTTAAACACTAATTAAATATAAATTACTCTTTTTTATCACTTGGGAGCTCCATAGTTTCTTTTCTTTATTCCACAGTCTGCCTATACTCATTCCCATTCTTAAAGAATACTACCCCCTAGCAAAAGTCTTGCCGATCTCCCTTATTTAAATCCTGGGAGATATTAACGGTAATCTAGAGCTATAGGAGTTTCTATTCCCAGTGTACCATAAGTAAGGGAAAATGTCAAGGTGTGTAGGTCAGGCGTGTCCCCAGGTATCTGAATAAATCAATCTGTCAAGAAACTTTTATTAAGTACTTGCTATATACCAGGCATTATGGAAAGACCTGGGTATAAAAAGTCATAGGTGGAATAGTCTCTACCTTCATAGAGCATGCATTCTAATAGAGGAACAGGGAAGACAGTTACTATAGACATATGTATGTATGTATGTATGTATGTATATGTACCTATACATATATATATATGGATAGATAATTAGCTATGTCTATATATGTGTATGTGTATGCTTACAAAAGACACATGCAAAACAGATACAAAGTAACCTTGGATGTAGTATCCTCTGCTGCAGTAGGCATAGGATGACCAATAAATGCCTCCTATAGAATTGGCACATGAGCAAAATCCTTCAGGAAGGTACAAATTCCAAAAGGAGGCTACGAGGAATAACAGCATTCCAGGCAAAAAGGACAGCCAGGACTAAAGTGCAGAGAAGGGAGATGGAGCATCATGGATACAGAACAAGAAGAAGGCTAATATGACTAAACCATGCCTAGTGCGCATGAAGGGGAGTACAGTGTCTGGAATGCAGTAAGCTTTTAATAAATGCTTTGATTGATTATGCAATATGAAGAAGACTGGAAGGATAAGAAGTGGTCAGGAAAGAAAAAAAAAAGCTTTAAATGCCAATCAGAAATTTATATTTGATCCTAAGATTAGTAAGAAGCCATAATTTAGAATTATTTACTCAGAGAAACATGGTTCAACATAGTAATTTGGTTCTAGTCTGGGCATAGCTCATTGCTATAGCTCAGATATGCTGGCTGTTAAATAAGCTTTGAAGATTTGGCCCAAGAACCTCCTCATCATTCAAGGTTAACAAACTATAACCTGAGGACCAAATCCAGCCTGTTTTTGTATTGCTGAAGAACTAAGAATGGTTTTAACATTTGAAATAAAATAAAACCTTATTTAATAATGTAAAAACTATTCGCAGTTCGTGCACTGTAAAAAAGCAGGTAGATACATTTTGATCATTGGGTATAAGGGAAAACATTTTGTATTCAAAATCCTTAGAGCACAATACAACCCACAGGTTGTGTTTTTCCTATATATTCACATCTCGCAACTTTTTGAAATAAAAGTGGAAGGATTTTCCTAAGTAGAATACTAGTTGTCTTGCTCATCTGGGGGCAGATGCTTAGGTAAGATCCTGAAGAGTGAGCAAGCTACATTCTGGGCTGGTAAATCTTTAACACACCTGCTAATTCATCAATCTAATCCTTTGCCATCTGGCCACTGTCATGACACTATAGTGAAACGACTTTCTCAAAGGTCATGAATAACAACCTAAATCCCAATTCAGTTCCATAATTTATTAAACTCCTGCTATGTGCAAAACATTGTGATATATGTTAGAAACGTGAGGAAGAAAAACAACATTGTGCCTACCCTCAAGGAGCTTGCAATTTAATTAAAGATAGCACAAGTTCAAAAACCCAGCTGTTACCAAGGAGAACATAACAGAGGCATAGGAGAAATTTAGACAGCCAATGAGAAAATGTGAGATCTCTTTCAGTTGGAGTGATCAACGGAGGCTTCATTTAGGAGGGAGCTCATTAGTTGAGCCTTAAAAGAAAATAAAGATTTTTAACAGCACAGTACTAGAGTAAGTGTGCTCAAGGGATGGGTTGTCATCTGTACAGATGCATATAAGAAGGAGAATGCACAATAAAACGGAAGAACAGTAAAAGGTCTACTTAGTAGCAGTGGAGGAGCATATTAAGTGGCCAAATTATGGAAGAAATGAAATACTGGCCTACTGAGTTTCTATTTATTCTATTAGTAATTAGTAATAGGAAGATCTGTGAAGGTTTTTAAGATTAATTCAGAAGTTATGTCTATAAAAGGATAGATTAGAACAGGGGTTGGCTAACTCCTGCCAAATCCTGCCAGCTACCTAATTTTTTTTTTTCTTAAAGAATTTCAGCTAAGAATGTTTTTACATTTTTAAATAAGGTTTTATTTTATTATTATCATTTTTTTATTCCTTAGCTTGTGAGCCTTTGGTGACCACCCCTGGATCAGAGAAAGGAGAGGCTGGAGGAAAGAAGACAAATTAGGTATCTATCAAATAAGCCATGAGGGAGGTGATGAGAGGAGAACCTGATGAGAGACTGAACTATTTTGATTAAATTCAGAATGGAGGGGATTTGAGAGATATTGTGGGGAGTTGACAAGTTTAGAAAACTGATCATATAAGGGGTAGGATAGAGAGAAGAGTAGAAAATGGTTCGATAGTGGCTAGGAAGATGGTGACTCCATCTGCAGAATTAGGGCAACTTAGAAAAATACATGACTCAGAGAAGAAATGACAGCCATATTGTATTTAAAATATTTTCCTGCATTACCCTGCCTCTGTGCATTTTCTCAAGATGTCCCCTCTCCTGAGAATGCCCTTGTTCTCTGCCACTTTGTCAATGAATATCCCCCATCCATAGCAGCAAAGCAACCAGAGACATAAGGTAGTCACACAGCATAGTAATTTACTAAGTAGCATGTAGGCACAAGTAACTGGTAAGTGCACCTATGGGAAAATATATCTTGGCAGAGAAATAATTACACAAAGGCATGCATAAATTAGACCCCATAACAGGAAACTGCTGATTATTCTGCTATGAAATATTATAAATGTGTCAGGTATGTGAGCAAGAGTGAATAGTTCTCTCAGGCTCAGAATACTGGCACAGTATTCTGTGATATTGCAGATTCCTGACTCATTTTTTTTTTTGCCCAGACAGATGATTTCATACATGCACAAATCTCAATGAATGAATGAAATATAATTTATTAAACACCTGTTATATGTCAAACTCTTTGCTACATGCTGATGATGCAAATAAAAAAGAAAGACAGTCCCTCCTCTCAAGGAGTTCATATTTTCATTAAGAAAGACAGCATCTCTCTGCTAGAATAGCTTCAGGGTGGATAGCAAGGCCCAGGAATTCTGAGAAAGGGTACTGGCCCACCACAGATGTCAAGAAGAAATGAGCCCAAGAATAAGAATGGAGCTGGGATTCTAGGTTTCTTTCAATAAGATTGGGATGGGAAGTCAGTGCCCAGAAAGTAGAGGAAATGAGGAAGGGGTAACTGGCAGGCAGGAAGTTTAAAGGTAGAATCTCATAAACTCCTAAAAGAGCTTCTACTAGTGCAAGTCAGCATTTGTTCTGTGATTTGATTGTCTTACAGACTTGCCTAGGGCACTGAAAAGTTAAGAGTTGCCCAGAGTCACCATAGCTCGTAAACATCAGAGACAGAACTTGAATCCAAGTTGTCTTGATTCTGTGGCCAACTCTCTATCCACTATTCCATGCTGCCTCTGACTTCTTACCATATTACATAGTATTTTGTGGTTGCCTGGGAATTTGAGCAACATACTCAGACAACCAGGAACTAATTTTTGTGTTTATGAGCCCCTGGGAGAGTAAACAAAGATAAAGTAGTCATCAGGGGAAGGTGATAAATTTATATTTTAGGCATGTTGAATTTGATTTGATGGAGGGAAAAATATGTTGAAATATATATTAGGTCCTTGGAGAAACATAATTGGAGATTGAGAGATCTAAGGATTATAGATATAAATGTGAGATATCAATATGTCAGTAACTTAAAAACCCTCCGGCATATGTATAAACTCAAAAAAGGAGAGAACTCAGAATTTATCACTGAACAATGTCCATTATGCAAAGAAGGAGGAAGAAGGGGAGCTAGAGAGAGATAATTAGGAATAATTAAAGGAAGAAACTGAGGGAGAACCACAATAATATGTTTCAAAAGTAAAAGTAATGCAGAGATGTTTGTTTTTTAAATCAAGTAAAGGCATGACATTGAACTTTAGATTATTGAAAATGGGAAAAAATATTTCCTAAATATAAATCTGTTGCACATTTATCACTTCTAGGATATTCCCTAGAATTCATCATTTGGAACCTAAGTCTAAACTAGTCTGTCTCCATTTCTCTCCATTTCTCTGTTTTTCTTTGTGTCTCTGTTCCTCTCTCCTTCTCTGACCCCCCCACCAAAACCACAGAGCATTATTTAATGGGTATGAGTACTGATAGTACTCCATTAAGTATAAACCACAAAGATAAGAAAGAAAGAAAGAAAGAAAGAAAGAAAGAAAGAAAGAAAGAAAGAAAGAGAAAGAAAGAAAGAAAGGAAAGAAGGAAGGAAGGAACAAAGAAAGAAAGAAAGGAAGAAAGGAAGGAAGGAAGGAAGAAAGAAAGGAAATGAGAGAAGCACAGAGACAGAGACAAAGAAACAGAGACAGAGACAAAGAGACAGAGACAGAGAGAGAGGGAGAGAAGGAGGGAGGGAGGAATCCTAACCCTCAATAGATTTGTGATGTACTCTCTTTAACAGTTTCTGTTAAACAGTATGCAGACATACTGTTCATTAATATTACCCCAACTCTCTCAATATTTTTTTGATTATTGATAGAAAACTGTGGACAGTATCTCCAAAAAAGTTCATGTGCTTATTAAATAAAGTCAGTCTTGTTTTTACAAAATACAGCAATGCAACATAGAAAACATTAAATAAACATTTATTGTGTACAGTGGGCTATTAAGGCACAGGTGAAATTTTTTTTAAGTCGGTATTAGATATTGCTACTGCCAAGCATAGTAAAGCGATGACACAAACAAAAGAACCACAAAGTAATAATACTATTAATGATGACAAGATAAATGCAGTTGTAAGTTTAAAACACAAGTGTTGTATAATGCCTAAAGGGAAAGAAAGTTTATTAACTGGAGAGATGACATTTGATATGGTGTCTATAAGACTGTTAGAAGATCAACATGTGAAATTAATTTAGAAGACATGCTATGCACAGAAAATATCATAGAAAGCATGGGAATTTGGTCCATCTTAGCTGGAGCAAAGCAATATAAAGTAAGAATGCAAAAACAGGGTGGTACCTCAAATAAAGCATATAGGAAGTCTTTCCTGATCCAACTACCACCTATAAGCAGGTAGGGCCAAGAGCCAAGGGAAAAGTTTTGCCCCAGAGATGCCCAATATTGATTCTAATCTGGTAACTACATCTATCATGCAGGGTATTACTTCTGTGGAAAAGGTCTTATCATCCCCATGATTACAAACACCAGCTGTTGATCAGCCACCACCAATGGAAATGCAGGCTAGTCAAGTTGAAGTAGTAAGGTGTCCTAAGGGAAAGGCATGAGGTGTTTCATACCAAACCAAATCAAATCACCATGATCAAATATACAACAAACTCCTCTGAATCCATGGGTTAGAGACCCAGCACCCTATGTCCAAAAGCTGGAGGAAAAGCAGCTTCCACCACTCCCCTTCTCTGCCCCAAAGACCATGTGCCTTGCTTCCAGTCCCAACTGACACTACCCAGGGAGAAACACTTGTGGCCTGCAATCCTAACTACCAGAACCACCAACTGCCACCTGCATGGAAGTAAGCTCAAAAGCTCCAGGAATAGCAGCATCACCCAGACCTAATACCCCTCATCCAGCCTGCCCCTATAGCTGTCATTCAGGAAAGCAACAGTTTTGGTGATGAGACCTGAAAGCTGCTGCTGCAGATGGTACAGCTCTCACCTCCTCAACAGAAACAGCAGCTGAAGACCCAGAAAACAAATTCCTAACATCAAAGTCGTTGACATCATCACATGGTTCAAATAATAGGGCTCTACGAATGGGAAACACACTAAGGAAGATGTATTACCAACACCCTCAGGACTATGTAACATTTCCATTTGAGTTTTTACTGAAACTTCTTATATGTATTTTCTCCTCTATTAAAATATAAGCTCTTTGAGATTAGAGACTGTCCTACTTTTTAGTTTGTATCCCCAACACTTATAGTGTTTTACACATAATAAGCACTTAACATTTTTATTAATGTATCCATCTCCCCAGCTGTTATTTCCTTGTATTTATTCTCTCTATATTGTCTATATAATTATATATGTACATGTTGTTATCTCTTGATCAAAGGTAAGCTCTTTGAGGACAGAGATTGTTTTGCTTCATTTTTTGTATCCCCAGTACCTGGTATGGTGCCTAGAACATAGTAGTATAACAATTGAAGAGTGAATGGATCAGGAGAATTGAAGGTTTTCATGTCAAATGTCCTAGTCTTCACACGGAAGTTGGACTTTTGGCATGAGGTTTGGTGAAAAAGGAGTTTCTGTAAGACAGAAATAAGAAATCTAGAAGATAAAGAGTTGAAAGATTTTCCATAAGTCCTATAGGATCACCTGAGAAATGCACCAGGAATTTTTAGTGGATGAACTAGCTTCTCCTTTGACACATAGCAAGAATGTATAAATAATTAGATGATAGCAATGACCTTAAAATTACGATTTTTAGGTCAGGGATGACAAGAAATTAGATGTCAAAGAATTCTAGGGAAGTAGCTATGAAACATTAATGCAGTTTACCTTTGGAAGCACACATACCTCGGGGTATGGAGTTAAATTATGCCAGGGTGGGGAATATGAAGAATAGGAATGAGGTGAAATAAAGGCAAAGAGGCTATTTTCTTTTTTTGCAAATAGGAGAGATATGGAGAAAAGAGGTTATGGTTACACTCTAATTTCACACTTCTAGATCATGGAGATGGTGCAGATCTGAAAGTCAGTGAAGTTAAAATAAGCTAGCATGTGACTGCAATAAGGTAGAGAAGGTTAGGGAATTGTGGACTCAGGCTGTCAGAGAACATTTTTTTTTCTGGAAAAGATCCAAGATTTCACTGGTATAGGGAACTTTCCATGAAGAAATTCCCTCCAACCAGGCAGAGCAATACTTGCTATGTTAATTAGAATCTTGGCCATGGTCAAAGGACCAGTTTGTGTGTGAGGCAGAAATTGAACCCAGGTCTTCCTGACTCCAAAGTCTTCTCTCTGTCCACTCTTTATCTATAACACCTCTAATCAAAGGTATAACCCATAGGAATATTGCAGGACAATAGCAGGGGAAGGAATGGCAAGGACTGTGAGCCAAGTGCTGAAGTCATGGAGAAATTTTCAAGGATCAGATGAGCTAATTTATGTAAAGTACTTTATAACCTAAAGTGCAGTAGGGATGTAAGTTATTATCCTCAAGGCCAGTACCCAAATGAAATTTCTAAAATCATTCAGCAACACATAAAGAATGTTTTAATTGAACTGGAAAATCTAATTGAACAACATCTTAGCAGAGATCACACAAATATTGAAGTCCATAAATTAAATCTAGGTCTTGCTATGCTTTCATGTGTTTCTGTGACTATAGAGTAGCAAATGTCATTGTGGAATTATAAAAAGAAATGTGCATTTGATGGCAAAATATTGAAATTGTTTCCATTTCAGCCTTGATCCCATAATGTTTCCCAGTTTCAAATCTAAAATTGTTTTGAAAAAAATAGATAGCTTTTGGGGTCAAATGATTTATTCCCTTGTTCCAACAAGATTGGTACAAACCATTAACTTTCTAATGGACCTTCACTTCCACTTAACTCCTGTTCCATGCCAATATTAGTAAGTCAAATGTGTTGGCTCAGTTACAACCAAAAATTTACTGAATTAGAATATACGTTCATTAGGCAGATTTCTGCTTCAGTCATTTATTTATATTTTATGTTAGTTTGCTGCTTATGAAATTTTCCGGTCTGAGAAGCAAAATGCCTAGAAACCTCTGACTCTAAATATAATCCTCCTATTTTTCAAATAGTATTCAGGAATATTTGAATTTATTATATGATGTGAAAGAATGTACTACTAAGAAATCCAAAGAATTTAAAATTCCAAAGAATCTATTACTACAGTTTTAAATCATATAATCATAATCATTAGTCATTAAAACTCACTTGGGATGATAACATGAATTTTTCTAGAAGTCAAAGAAAGCCCCTATCAAAATAATGGTTCTACTCCATTGCAGAATATTTATGGTTATTTTAAAAGTAATCATAGTTTATTCAATTAGTTAAAATATGATGTAACATAATGTTTAGAAGAGGCAGCATCATATAGTGCTAAAATGCTGACCTGGAGACAGGAAGACCCAGCTTCAAGTCCTGCCTTTTACATCCTGGATATATCAAGTCACTTAGTTCTTTGATATCCCTGGCAACTCTGTAAGGCTATGTTACAGTTGAGTTTCGGATCTATCTACATCAGAAGAGGGAGCTTAAAAACTAGATGTTTTCTACACTCAAGAAATCATAGATCAGACAGAGGAGAGGAAAAGAGAGGAGAGAAAATATATACTTAGTAATTTCCAAAAAGCCTGGCAAAATTTATTTCTGAAGGATGTATTATAACTCTCCAGAGATTAAAATCAGCCACCATTCTGTAATCGTTTTTTAAACTCAAGATTTCTACTAAAGAATTGCTAACTCTAATGTGGGGCAGCTAGGTAGCTCAAGGGATAGGGTACGGGGCCTGGAGTTGAGGAAGACATGAGTTTAAATCCAACCTCAGATACTTAGTAGCTATGTGACCTAGGCAAGTCACTTAATCTCCTGTTTACCTTAATCAACTGGAGAAGGAAATGCCAAACCACTCCAGTATCCTTGCCAAGAAAACCCCATAGACAGTATTGCCATGCTATGGTCAGTGGGGTCATGAAGAGTCAGACATGATTTGACAAGGAACTCTAATGCTTAATTAAGTCTATATGAATGCTGGCCCAAGGAGAAACACAAATTAACTGATGAATGGCAGTCTTTTGACCAAGGAGTTATATATAGTTTGTTTGTTAGTTTGTTTTAATTTAACTTGAGGAAAAAAAGAACAAAATACAACATATATAATAAAGATAAAGATAAGCTTATACTACACTGGTTTAAATGTAATGTGTAATATAATTATTACACATGATATTTAACTCAAAGTGTTCCTTAATGATGGGGACAAAACATGAAATTATGTTTAGTTAATTATTACATAGCAAGAATGTTGATGCCCCACTTAAAAGGTGGAGCTCAGAGAGGGAAATTGTTTTACAGGTAAGATAGATTAGTAATTTTAGAAAGAAAGTGTTTGACTTACCCAAGGTCATGTAGTTAGTTACTGGGTCACATATCTTTCTCCCTAAATCATGCTACATCTCTCTGTCCAGCTACAGCCACGTAACCATCAAAAAAGATCCAAATGCCTCTAAACACTATGAAGAAGGGAGGAGTGAGCAATTCTTACAATTCCAGACAAACCTGTCCCTAGTTTAACTAAACCAGGTGAGTTCATGAGGAGGGAATAAGGGATACCATAAAAAATGTAAAAAATTAAAATATGTACCCCTCCCTCTTCACCAAGCACTGGTGTTAGTCTTCTCCCCCAGTAGGAAGTAAGTAAGAAATAGGGTAAAGTTCTTGATGTTCAGTCTTTCCTCCATATCTGACCCCATGCACCATAGTATGCCAATACAGTCCATGGGGTTTTCTTGGCGAAGATATTGGAACAGATTGCCATTCTCTTCTCCAGTGGATTAAGGCAAACAGAGGTTAAGTGACTTGAGCAGGGTCTTACAGCTAGCTAGTGTCTGAGGCCAGATTTGAACTCTGGTCTCCTTGATTCTAGGACCAGTGCCTTCTCCACTGAGCCACCTAACTTCCTCAAATATTATCTAATTTGATCCACACAAAAACCTGGGGAGGTAGGTGCTATTATTATTCCATTTTACAGATGAGATAACTGAGGCAAACTGAGACTTGCCCTGAGTCCCACAGCTAGTTAGTATCTAAGGCTGGATTTGAACTTAGATCTTATTGACACCAAGCCCAGCACTCGATCCATTTTGCCACCAAGCTCTCAGCCAATAATTCAATTCAATTTAACAAACACTTATCAAATATGTATTAGGTACAAAGCACTAAGCTGGGTGCTCTGGCAGCAAACACAGAAACGTACCAATTTTTGCACTGAAGTGTTCTACCTTGTACTGGGGTTGGGGGTTGGGGGATACAACATGTGCACATATAACTAAAAACAAAGAAATCTGAGGCTTACAACTAGGACTCAAGGAAGGTTAAGCACAAAGGAAATGAACTAGAGATGTGGATAGCTGGCAAGTCCTGTGGATTGTTCCCAGAGACTTTTAAACTTGTCCTTTACTCTTCTTCATTCCCATGATTTCAACCCTAGTTCATCATAGCCTCCGACTTGTTCTATACAACAGTACCTCAAACCAGTCTCCCCTATCCATTCTCAGACCCTTCCAATGCCCACAGCAAAGGATGCACAATTCCATGATATTTAACTTGAAAATACTATTCCGCTTCTCACAGACCTTCAGAGTTTAATTCCACATAATTGCCTTAGAAGATTGAGGTCATCAACCATGAGTTCCTTTACCTCTCCTTATTCTCTAAAAGATCTCAGCAGCAGCATTCATTCTTTTTTCTCACTTTCTTGTCACAGAAAAAAATTCCTATTCTTACTAAGACTATACTAGAACTTATCATATTTCCACTTAAACTTCTTATACCTTCTCACCTTACTGCCCATGGCATCCAATCTTTCATGTTCTAACATTTGGACTTATCTTCAACTCTTCCTTCTTCCTCGGCACCAAGGAGTAAACAATACTATCAATTCCACTCTGTAAGTATTTCACATTTCCCTTCTTTTCCATTTCCACTAGCACTTCCCTAGTACGGATACTCACTACTACATGCCCAGATTATGTTGAATAGATTACTAACAAGTCTTCCTACCTACACTTTTCACTCTTCTAAAACATTCTTCATACTGCTGATAGAAGAAACAATACACATACGTGGTCATGTCACTTCTTTTGTCAAAATTTTTCAATGGCTACCTTTTATCCCCCCAAATAAATTCTAAACTCCTTTGAGAGACATCCAAAAGCCTACATAAAATAGTATCACACTAACAGATGTGTCCCAGATCTATATATCCCATCTTAGTCTTAATCTTTCTTCAGAGTTCCAGGCTTACATCACCAACTGCCTTTTGGACATTTTGAACTGGATATCCTATATACATCTTTAAATCAACATATTCAAAACTGAACTCAACATCTTCACCTCCCAACTAGTCCTTCTTCCTGATTTCCACATTTCTTTAAAGAGTACCAACATTCTTTCATCAACCAGGTTTGCAACTTTGGTGTCTTCCTCTACTTATCATTCTCACTCATCCCATATGATCACTTAATTGCTCTTGTCTCTACCTCTGAAACATTTCTTGCATCCATCCCCTTATGTCTTCTCACTCACCCACTACCAGCCTTCCATCTAGAAAATCATAATCATCATTAATTTGTCTCCCTACTTCAAGTCTATCACCTATCCAATCTTTCCTTCATGCAATTTTTCCAAGTTGTGCTGTTGTGTAGTCATTTCAGTCATGTCTGACTCGTTGTGACCCCATTTGGAGTTTTCTTGGCAAATATATTGAAGTAATTTTCCATTTACTTTTCCAAATAATTTTATAGATGAGCAAACTAAGGCAAAAAGTGACTTGCCCAGTGTCACACAACTACTAAGTGTCTGAGGCCAAATTTGAACTCATGAAGGTAAATCTTCCTGACTCCAGGCCAAGCACTCTGTCCACTATTCCACTTAGCAAACTGCAGCTGTGACCATTTCATTACCCCATTCTATAAACTCCAGTGGCTCCCAGCTACCTATAAAGTCAAATAAACTCCTTGGTTTGGCATTTAAAAGCCTTTAAACCTTACCTCAACCTATCTTTCTAGCCTTGTTACAGACTACTCCCCTCTATGCACACTAACATCTTGTCAAACCAGCCTTCTTACTTTCTCCAACTATGACATGCCATCTCCTGCCTCCACAGGGTCCAACATTAACAAATCAAGTGGATAAAACATATATTTGCCTACAATGATATCAATCATATGAATCCTTACTAAACTAAAGCAAATTGTAATCCCTCTATACTTTGACATATGAGTTGCTGTGGGGAAAAATTGTCTGAAGACCACCTCTCTTCCAACTTAGCTAGACTAGTTAATAAATTATATTCAGGAACATATCATATTGTAAGATTTAGATAGATAAGGGATGATGATGATAATGATGATGATGGTAAGAGTGATAACAACAGTTAACATTTATCAAAATATGTCAAGCACTATGTGCCAAGAACTATGCTAAATATTATCTCGTTTGATTCTCACAACACTGTGAGGTAAGTACTATTACTGACATTTTAAAGTTGAGGAACTGAGGCAAATACAGGTTAAATGACTTGCCCAGGATCTCAAAGCTAGTAAGTATCTGAGTTCAGATATGAACTTAGGTCTTGCTAACTTCAAGTCCAGTACTCTATCTAGCTGAAGCCTTTACTTTACCCTGGGTTACAGAGATAATAAGTAACAGGGACAGGATTTGAGCCCAGACACAGTGGATAGAGTCCTGGGCCTGAAGTCAAGAAGACCCATCTTCCTCTAAATGAGCCGGAGAGGGAAATGGCAAAGCACCCCAGTACCCTTGCCAAGAAAATGCAAATTGGGTCACAAAGAGTCAGATGTGACTGAAATGACTGAAAAAACAATAAGAAATGTCTGACTCCAGATCTTCCTACCTCACCACAATGATACTGGATCCTTTACACCTGGGTAGCACCTGCTAGACCTGGGAATCCAGGTGACAAAATTTTGACAACATAGAATTTTCAGGGTCACTTTCATGCCATCATGAGGCAATCATGTAAGGCATAGAGGGCCGATAATTTTCTTAATTACCAAATTATTTCATGTAAGGTAAATAAATCAACTAAAAATCGTTATAAGCCAGCTTAACAATTATGCACAATTACACACACACATCAAATTAGATAGAATCATGATCTTGTCAATTTGGGTAGTCTCTCCAATCACAGAGATTGTGACCCTTCCTTGCTTCTCAGTTTATGTAATTCTAATTTATACCCTTCCATATAGGAATTACACAATGTACTGAAGGGTTTCCTCTATTTTTTTTCCCTCCAGATAGAATACTTAAACAAGCCATCTGGTATAACTCACTCTCAAGACATGACAAACCTACTCCTTTTCTGATAATATATGTCTTCGATAATTCATTTTTAGTTCATTCTTTTTTAATAATTAATTTATTTATTTTTAGTATTCAACATTCACTTCCATAAGATTTTGAATTTTAAATTTTCTCCCCAAGAGAAAAATCTCCTCCCCAAGACAGCATGCAGTCTGAGAAAGACCCTACTTCATTCATATTAAGCATATTTTTCCATTAGTCATGATGTAAAGAAGAATTAGAACTAATGGGAGGAACCACAAGAAAGAAGAAACAAAACAAAACAACAAAAGAAAAGGAGAGCAAATAGTATGCTTCCATCTGCATTCAAACTCCATAGTTCTTTCTCTGGATGTGGATAGCATTTTCCAACCTGAGTTTTTTGGAGTTGTCTTAGATCCTTGCATTGCTGAGAAGAGCTAAGTCTATCAAAGTCAGTCATCTCACAATGTGGCTGTTACTGTGTACAATGTTCTCCTGGTTCTGCCCATTTCACTCAGCAGTTCATATAAGTCCAAGTTTTTCTGAAGTTTGCCTGCTCATCATTTCTTAAAGCACAATAGTATACCATCACATTCATATATCACAACTTGTTCAGCCATTCCCCAATTGATAGGCATCCCTTCAATTTCCAATTCTTTGCCAATACAAAAAGAGCTATAAATATTTTTGTACATGTGGGTCCTTTTCCCATTTTTATGATCTTTTTAGGATACAGACCTAGCAGCAGTATTGCTGGGTCAAAGGGTATGCACGGTTTTATAGGCCTTTGGGCATAGTTCCAAATTGCTCTCCAGAATGGTTGGATCAGTTTACAACTTCACCAACAATGCATTAGTGTTCTAATTTTTCCCACATCTTATCCAACATTTATCGTTTTCCTGTTTTGTCATGTTAGCCAATCTAATAGGTGTGATATGGTACCTCAGAGTCATTTTGATTTGTATTTCTCTAATCAATAGTAATTTAAAACATTTTTCATATGACTATAGAAGCTTCATATGACTATATAGACTTATATAGCTTTAATTTCTTCCTCTGAAAATTGCCTGTTCATATCCTTTGACCTTTGATTAGTTGGGAATTTTTAGTTAATACTTGCTTGAAAGTCATCCTTGGAAATCTGTTATCACCCACTGATATCCACTATGCCCAACTCTATTGTTGAGTTACAATTTTTATTCTTTAGACATCTTGTTGTACATTGATTCATAGGCATATCCAATTATACAGAGAATATAGCAGCTAAAAAGGATAGCATTTTGTGTCATGGTATAGCTTGAGTTCATTAATAACTTTATGCTATTTCCCTGAATGGAATACGTTCATTCTCCTTTTCTTATCCTGAGTCCAGGTTTTTGTCCATCTATAATGCCTATGCAAATAACCTATACAAATGAACTGATGGATTATGGGCTGTCCATTTAATTTCTTGCCATAGTTTAGCCAATATTCATTCTTCTTCCATGTTTTTCCCACCCTATTCACACTTACACGGCAACTTCTTTTGAGTGGCTATGGTCCTTATAGCTGAGAACTTATTGTACATTAGGCCTTGATGCAAATATCACAATGTTTTCTGCAGACAGGTTTATCTGAAGAATTTCAGATCTGGAGCTAATCTGTCTTCCATTTGACTCTTCCCAGGAAGTTCCCACGGTAAATATTTTTGGTAAGCATCTCTGTCTCTGTTGCATGATTCATTTGATATTGAAAATGAAGGAATAAAGAAATTTATCAGCTTAGTTATCAGTAAAATTATCATGCTTGGTAGATAAAGTGCTGGGCCTAGAGTTAGTAAGATGAGTTCAAATCCAGCCTCAGATGCTTCCCAGCTGTGTAATCAAGTCATTTAAACCTGTTTGCCTCAGTTTCCTCATATGTAAAATGTGGATAATAGCATCTATCTCCCAGAGCTATTTTGAGGATGGAACAAGATAATTCTTATAAAGCTCTTATCATAGTTCGTGACACATAATAATCACTCCAGAAATCTTAGCTATTATATATATTATTATCAAGGAATACCATGTGACTATATGAAAAAATTCCTTGTTAGAGGAAAGACTTTAGGGCTTTGTTTTGCCTTCCCAAGTCAAATGTTATATTTACATAAAAAAGAGCAATAAACTCAGAAGGATTTTCTATCATGGATACCTACCTCTCAGTCAGTCATTTCACTATAAATATATGATTTGCTATAGGAAATCATCTACAACAATAAATCTTGGACTGCTAAAACCACTATTAAGAAGGGTGGTGGTCTACATCAGTGGAGGCATTAAATATACAAGTGAAATTATAGTTCCTTGCTTAAAGTACTCAATTAGCAATTTATTCAATACCACAAGAATTACTTATTTGATTTTGTGGGTACTCCTTTCCCCTAATAGAACCTGATTCTTCCATGTTTTAGTAGACCGTTTCATGGTTTGCTATGACATAAGAAATTAATCACTTACCATTTAATCTTCTCGTTCAACAAACTTAGCTATCTAGCCCTAAATTAATAAGCTTCATTTTCTATATTTATGTTAGAGGGGAATCTCCCAAAGTCTTACCATATTGATATATCACAAACAAAATGGAAACCACCTGTCCCCTTATTTAATGGAAGCTTGGTAAATATATGGAATAATGTAGTAGGACAATAAATCTGATAATAAATTAGGAATGGGTGTTCTAGTAAACTCAAAATATTCTTTTTATAAAGTGATATCTTTTTTCTCCTTATAATTGCTTTGCACTAAGCCCATTTGTAATATTTTTTTCATTCAGAACATTTTCTGAACAAATTATGTTCTGTATTAAGTGAAATTATTTGTAACTGTGGTTAAATATGAGTAGAACCATAACTAGCAAAGGAGGACATGGACTTTTCCCTAGGCTGCTAAATTTAAAATTCATTCACATACTTAAGCAGTATGAAAACAATAGAACTCTTTAGCCAGTTGCCAAGAATCACATGCAAAATGTTAACACAGGAATCTACTAGCTAGTGGGCTCCATGTGCCCAGGAGTCTGTCTTCCTTAAAAGGAGGATATCACACCCTGTCCCTCAACTGAAGATAGACCAGGATACTTACTCCTCGTGAAGTTTGTGATACTTGTTCCATGTATACAAATTCCTCGGTACCAGTCTGGCTTCCTAGAGGATATGAGGTAAAGTATTGTCAGAAAAAAAAGGCTACTCTCTTAACTGCTGTCTCTGTATTCTTTTTATTTGCTGCTCAAAAATAACTTTGCTAGGAAGCAGAATGAAGTACGAGATGACTATCATGCAGTTTTTCATTGGCCCAGGAATGTGATAATGAGCCTCTGTGAATTTTCCGTGACTAGCTCTTGGAAAATAAACTTCTAGTCCATCATCAGTTCTTTTTGTCACCCTAATCTTTCCAGCTTGGCAAGACCTGCCAGAGCTTGTGCTCTCCTGAGACAGCCTCTGAGAACCTTGAGTTACCTCCTTGCCATGATAAAGCATGGAAAGGAAATTTTGAACCGGGTGTAACGGCACATGCCTATAAGCCCTATTACTGTAGGGTTGGAGATTAGATTGCTTGAGCTCAGGAATCCCGAGCTTCAATAATGCCCAATTGGTACCCACTCTAAATATAGCACCAATATGGTAAGTGTCAGAGACTTACCATTGGCAGACACTAAGCTAGTTAAGGAGGGGTAAATCATCCCAGGTTGGGAATGAAGCAAGTCAAAGTTTCTGTGCTCAGCAGCAATGGGATAGAACGTAGTGAATTGCCACTGTATTTCTAGCCTGGGCAAAGAAGAAAATCTAAAAAAGAAAAGGACCTCAGTGGAGAATGAATAATTAAATGTTACTCTGCTGGGTGGTAGTGGTAGTGATGGTGGTGGTGGTAGTAGTATTGTGTGTGTGTGTATCAATTGTCTAGCTATCTCTATGCACACATACATAGATTTTCAATTGTCTAGCTATCTCTATGCACACATACATAGATTTCAATATATAGGTGGTTTGGGATAGTGAATAGGTGGCCTGAATCCCTGGGTTCAAGTCCTGACTCTAACATATAGGATATGTGATCCTAGGCACATCACAACCTTTCAGTGACATAAGCAATTCTCTAAGACTCTAAGTTCCTCAGTTATATCTCCCTACAGTGATGAAATCACAAAGATTCAGTCCAAATTCAACAGCCATAATCATGGTAATAGTATAGAGGTAAGTAGGCCCTTTAGCATTCAGAGATTTAAAATGGGCTCATTGATTAGCTATTTGAGAAATTGATGTTAGAACCCAATGGTATATCGTATGGGTTAGCATACTGATACGAGAGGTGATAAACTAATAGACCATATCACTAACAAAGAAAACAAATAATTACCCCATGATAGTGAGCAAGCCACATTACCCCCCTTTATCTAAAATTTTATCACTTGTAAAATTGAAATAATAATATTTGCCACCTATTTAACTCACAGGAGCATTATGAGAATTAATGAGCTAATATTTAGTGTACTTTGAAGTCCTCAGATGAAAGGTGCTATTAGTAGTATACTATGTTATCACCTATTAGAAACAACACACCTAATGGTACACTTACTTAGTGCTTTTCAGACGTGATCTAATTAGCCTTCACTTCACCCCTTAAGGTAGGTTTGCATAATTATTCCTTTGTGAATGAGGAAGTTAAAGAAAATTGTGAGGTTAAATGACATGTTAAAGGCAATGGCGATAAATTAAGAGCAGAGCTAAGACTAAATCTGAATGAAAACCTGGAATGTAGATTTTGAATTGAAAAAAAGTGGTCATTTTTAAACATTTCATATGTGGTCTTCATATTGAAAATAATGCAGTATTCTAATACTATTTCTTTCCTATGTAGTCCTCATATGTGACATGCTTTAGTATTTTACATATCTAATCTGTGAAGTTTACAAAAACATCAAGAGATACACTGGAAAGAATAACAAATTTATAATCAGAGGCCTGGGTTAAAACCCAAGATCTACTATATACAATCTGTGTGACCTTAGGCAAATTGATTAACCCTTTTCAGCCTTCATTTCCTCACCTCATAAATGAGGAGAATAGATTAGGTGGCCTTTCTGATCTAATTTATTGATCTTACTGATTTGATCCACTATGTTTTAATACAGTGCTTGACACATAGTAGGTAGTAAATAATGGTTGTTTATTTAGGAAGCTAGATGGCTCCGTGGATAAAATGCTAGACTTGCACAAAGTACTCAGACCTCATGAGTGCTCTCTACCCTGGGATCCCTCTGAATAGAGGATAGAGAACTTCCATTTAAAGAGGGAATCCCAGTAGACCAGTTCTTCATTTCCCACTGGCTACACTCTTTAGGGCTTCCCCATCATTTGCCTAGGAAACATCATCAGGTACTACATCATCCTGAAAAACTGCCTTAGCCTTATCCATACCCTCTGCTCCTCTAATTGTAGGATGGAGTGGTGATTCTTGTGTTTGAATTTCCTTTCCTTTACATTTGGACATCTTTCTCTAGGTTACTTCCTGAATTTATTAATTTTTTCACCGGAATTATTAATTTTAACCACTTTAGGTTCTGGAGTTTGAAATAAAAGATATTTTTGAAGGTAATCAGGTAAATTATTTTAATTGATGCTTTGTTTTCTAAATGCAAACATTCGTGGACATTTTCTTGTATTTTTCCTATATTCTTTATGTTTATATTGCACGTTTTTCAATTTGTCATGTTCTTCTTGGAGACATGATCCTTAGTTTGACTCTGCATACACTGACTTTGAGATCAGTTCCTTTTGCTTGAAATAGAAATCATTTGTCCTTTCTCATTGCTGTCTTTTGCTTCTCTTCTTCAAGATTGTCCTTTACTTTAGAATATTTCTATTCCAGTTGTGTTGCTTTCTCTTTCACTTCTTTGGGGAGACTCACAATTGTGTGTTCAAGTTTTTCTCCTCTGCTAAGTATTTTTGGTGCACAGGGCATAAATTGTGACATTTTTTCACTTGTAACTTGTTATCTAGTGATTTTCCATTTCTTTTTTGACTTTTATTAATCTATTTTTATTTAGTTAAATATTTTACAATTAAATGGAAAATTTAACATTGATTTTTTTGTTTTGAATTCTAAATTTTCTTTCTCCCTCTTTCTCCTTCAGCACCCCCTGAGAAGGCAAACAATATGATATTAATTATACATAAGAAGTAATACAAAACATACTTCCATATTATCCATATTACAAAAGAAAACACACCAAAAAAAAAAAAAAACCAAGAAAAATGAAGGAAATTTTAAAAAGGGTACTTCAATCTGCACTTAGAGATCATCTGTTCACTCTCTGGAGGTAAATAACATTTTTCATTGTATGACTCTTTGGAATTATCTTGGATCCTTTTCTTGATCAAAGTAGCTAAGTCTCTTATAGATGATTATCATTTCAATATTCCTGTTATTGTATGCAATGGTGTCCAAATTTTGCTCACTTCACTTTGCATCAGTTCATATCAGTCTTCATACATTTTTCTGAAACTATCCTGCTCATTTTTTTACTTATTTTGAAACACCTTATTTTTACATGCTGTCTTAAAATTCCAGAGGGTTCTTTTTTTTTCTCAGATGTTGGTTAAATATAATTTCTCTTGTAATATTTCTGTAGGAAATATTGTTATCTTTTGGATGTTTTAGTATTCATCTTTCCTTCTAAGTTTAGTGTATAATCTGTTGATTTGTCATTCTAGATTGCTAATTGAATTATCGTCTTGAAATCCTTAGTGGATTTAACTAAACATTTGTCTATATAGTATGTATTTATGGATGTATTATGCATATGTAATGTGTACATATGTATTGCACATTTTCCCTTCAACTTTTACTTTCTGGCTCCTTTCCCCAAGTTGGAGCAGAATGTTATTTTAGCTTCCTTCCACCTTGGGGAATTTATTCATCATTGGCCTCAGGTTTTGCTGTAAGTAGATTTTGTAGGGTCAAGACTGTTTGGGTGTCTAAATCAATCTTCACAGCCTTGATATTTCCTAAGTAAGGACCCCCACTGCAGAAAGAAGGCTATATAGATCCTATGTAGGAAAAGATATTAGTATTTCCCAAAGTCCAAGTAAGATTATGTTATTTTATAGAACTTAGAGAAAGATATTTGTGTCCCTTAATAATATGCATTCATTTATCAAACATTTATCAAGTGTATCAGGTGCTCGTGAAAATTAAAAAATGTAGATAAGGCAGGGTCCCAGCCATCTTGGACCTTTTTATTAGGGATATAAATTGCAAACACAAGTAACTGTAACATATAATATTACATGATAAGTGCATTTAAAAATGATAAGAAGTGTTATATGAGATCTGAGATAATTTTTGCAAGTAAGTGAGATAAAAAAATTGCAGGAGGAAGCAGCATTTAAGTTGGGATTTATAGGAGATATGAGAATTCAAAAGTCAAAATTGGGAGGGAAGACATCACATCATAGGCAAAGAAATAAAGACGAGAATTTAGAGCAGACCTGCACAACTTGGCAGTAGGTAGGGGCCAAAATTAAAATAGGCCATACCTCTTCAGGCCACTGATAGGTTTTTAGTGGCTCACTTTCCAAGTAAAGGTATAATTAATGATTAAACTATTTTGCAAATAAACCATATTAAAAAGGGAAATTTCAAGTAATATCAATTAATTACACTTATTATTTAAGATTTTTATTTATCATGAAATCACATTAATGCTAAAAAATGAATTTGCTAAGTGAGACAGAATCCAAAAAATACAATCAGCAAACAGTTCTTTATGAAGTCACCTTCAGTAAAAGAATTCCCATCACAGCAAATTCTTTAGAAATCTGAAAAATAATCTTAGTAACTGCCTCATTTTCTGAATTTACTTTCTTGATAAAACTGTTGATTCCCACTGAGATTTTTCAACAATGTGGATGCTTTAATTTGGTGTCCAATTTGCTTAAGTCAGGATGTTTTGATTCAAAATGGCAACAAAGATTGTGTTCCTTTGGAATGATTATTACTTCTTGGCAGACAAGGCACAATATTTTGTCTCTCATGTAATTAAACAAGTATCTATTTGTCTGCTCAGGATTAAACATTCTATGTTCTGATTCAACCTTCTGTTTCTTTTTATCACCATTTTACAAAGTCACCCCAAAAACTTTAATGTTAGAACAGAAAAAAGAAATCTCTACAGCAACTATTCACATACAAAGAAACACTGAACTGAGTGTCTGACTTTAGAGAGAGCACCAAACACTCCTGTAACTTGGAGATTGTCTTCACAGCGAGGAAGGGGAAGAAAACCTCAAGTTGTTGCCACTCATCACATAGCAGGTGTCAGCTGCCTTGGCACGTGGCTGCACTCACTTTGTCCTTGTTCAATGCCAGTAATGACCAAAAACACACAAAGATATGACTCTCTCTCCTCTCAGACTACAGACAGACTGACAAGGGTTGGTTGTCATGGTTCACGTGACAAACAAGAGAGAGTATGCAGTGGCAATCCCCCCACTCAGTGCCAAGTTACATGATGGGGACAATAGTGATGAGTGGAAGGTGGGATAAGCAGGGCACAGACAAAGCACTCATTACATCTTTACTTTCTTTTGCATCCTCTACATTTTTCATGGGCTACCTGAAATCCTTTGGCAGGCCGCATGTTGTGCAGGCCTGACCTAGAGAATGTCTGAGGGGCAGAAGTAGTACCTGTTGGACTTTAGCATAGAGTATTTTAGGGAATAATCTGAGAAAAAAAACTAGAAATGTAAGAAGGGGTCAATTTATAAAAGGCTTTAAAAACCAGAGGAATTTATATTTAATCCTAGGGATGATAGGAGGCCACTGAAATTTATTGAATAAAAGAATGGTATGGTCAGACCTGTACTTTGGAAAGGTAAGTTTGACACCTTAGTTGAGGCAATGAGAGAAACCAAGAAGCTATTGAAATTATTCAACTGTGGGGTGATGCGAGCTTACTTTAGGATGGTAGCAGTGTGAGAAGAGAGAAGAGGTAGTGTAGAAGTATAGAAAAGTGTAGAAGTATAGAAAAATGTAGAAGAAGTATAGGAGCATAGAAGAGATACTACAAAAATAAAAACTACAGAATTTGGTAATTATTGGATATAGAAGGTGGGAGAAAGTGAAGAGTCAAGGATTACTAGAAGGATGGTGACATTACTCCCTATAAACAAAACTGATAATTGGTCTATGCTTCCACTAATCCAGGATGTTATTGTTTGTCCTCCATTTTTTAAGAGGACCACTGATATCATAGACGATATCTTGACTTGTGCAAGAATTGGATTTAAGTGAGGCAGAGTTGCACAAGGTCATCAGTCTCACTATCTCTTCCAGAATCATCAAAGTCCAATGGCAAGACAAAAGGCAGGACATCTGGTGATGGCCTAGGATGCAGTGGATGAACTTGGTGTCTTTGATGTCTGACCAAGCTCTAAGCACCTGCTTCAGTGGCCTTCATGGCTGTTGGAATAAATTGTTCTCATCTACACATTCTGCCAGGGGAAGTCTTCACATGCTTGGGGTAATCCCCCTAACTCGATGACAGGTTTGAGGCATATCCCTCAACCTGGTTTAGCCTGTCCGCTGAGACAGTTTACTGGGGTGCAGCCACTGCATATGCCACAATTTCTTGGAGCCACAGGTGACAGGTTGGTGACTGGTTGGACACAAAAAGTGGGTGAACAGCCCTAAAAAGGTCTAAGCAAGCTCTCAAACTAGAGGTGCTTGTATTCCCTTAATATCCCATAGGCCCCAAATCTGGGATACCATACTGGTATATCGCCATTACTAAAAGGAATTCAGGATCCCCTTGTATTCAAGCTCCCCTTGAAGCATATGATCAAAACATCATTACCTTAAGCATTTTATCATTTAACAATTCTTTAATCTTAAGATAATAACCTGCCCGAATAGTTGTTTAGTTAGACATCCCACTAAATATGTAACATTAAATGTATATGACATTATAATTAACTCAACATAACTAGTGCTATACATCATCTAGTAGGTTTTTTAATCATAAATGAAATTGCTTTGTTATATCTTTAGCATGAGATTGCAAAAATCAAGTATACTTTAAATAGGGTTTAGCACACAGTAGCTATTGATGGCCAGTATGACACAGATAAAGAATTAATCTTAGGAACACTTAGTTCCAAGTATTGCCTCTGCTATATAGTCTGGGAAACCCTGTGAAAATCACTTAAATCTTTTAGTGCCCCCAGACAACTCTAAGATTGTAAATTGCTGATTTGCATTGGTTGAGGGAGACTGTTCACTGAGAGTCCCCTATATTAGTGGTGTAAAACTCAAATGGAAATTGGGTCTATTAATCTGACACCAGTGGCAACATACTGAATTAGTTTTTAAAATGTAATGTTTTCTGCATTTAATTGTATTTTTATTTCTTTTGTTAAATATTTCCCAATTGCATTTTAATCTGGTTTTGGTAGCACTCACAACATTCACATTCAGCCTATAGGCTACATGTTTGACCTCCAGCTGTGAAATATAAATGTATAGATAAAAAAA
This sequence comes from Vombatus ursinus, assembly GCF_900497805.2. Classification (NCBI taxonomy): domain Eukaryota; kingdom Metazoa; phylum Chordata; class Mammalia; order Diprotodontia; family Vombatidae; genus Vombatus; species Vombatus ursinus. The sequence continues at coordinate 3,124,784 of NW_020949613.1, forward strand.
AAGAACTTGTAATTAAGATTGTAAAAAGATTCTACTATGTTTTTCCAATCTAAAATTTTTCTAAAATGTACAATTTAAGCAAAATTTGAAGAAAAAAATTCTGCAATTCTTTTCTTTTGTGTGTCCTCAGTCAAAACTGGCATCAATGAAACATGATGCCCAGTGATAGCTTTGCAACTGGACCTTCAAAACATGTGTCCTGAAATTGGGCGGGGGATAAGTTGTGCCATTTCATATGGGAATGACAGTTGCAAATTACAGTCTTTTGTTTTTCTTTGTATTCCCAGAGATTAGCATAGTGTCTGGTACAGAATAAATGTTTATTGATTAAGTGACTGATCACAGTATGCCCGGAAGAGAATATGGGATGGGAGGCATTAATCTGCTCCTGTCTCAGTTGGTCACAGTTCCAGTGTGAGAATCTCATCACATGGAGACTGATTCTAGAATAATTATGCTCTATTCATTCTGATTAGGCTGATAGGATGAATGAGAGGGACACATTTTGTTGTCTTTCTTAGCATCCTTGCTCAGCTAGAAGATCCCTATTGTTTTAGCTTTCACTTTCATATGTCCTCTTGCCTTATAGTGAAACAGGAAGATGAAACATGCTGGTGTGACTATTCTCTAATATGATCACACCGTTGCATGAAGCCCTTTCAAAGACATCATTTTTACTACTTATCATTTTTGTTTTGTTTTGTTTTCTGCCAGCAAAATCATTACCTGTTTTTGTTTTCTTCTATTTAAATAGGAGCCCTGGTTTCCACCTGTGTCCTAATCAAAGGCTTAGCTGGGCCTTATGAAAAATAAAATTTACAACCAATTATTTCCATAGCAACCATCTCTGAGTCACCTGCATTCTGAGGCATCAGCACAATATGGTGGGAAAGGGTTTTGGATCTGGTGACAGAGGATCTGAATTCAAATAATGGTTCTGCCTCTCCCTACCTCTATGACCTTTGGCAAATTAACTTCTCTGGGCCAATTTCCCTATCTGTAAAACTAATGGGTTGGGCTAGATAACCTCTAAGTCACCTTCATTGTAACTATCATGCATGCTGTCTTTTACTGAAACTCTGGGCCTTTTCTAGCTACAATTATTTAAAGACAGAGGAAGCAATTGTAGGAATTTTCAAAGGTAATTTTCATCTTATATGCTGACTTTAGAATCTAATCCTCCAAGTAAGATGCAACTCCATGGTACCCTTAATGAGTAGAATAGTGGTAAATTAGAATTTTTGTTTGTTTCTCTTTTTCGTTACACACACACATACACACACACACACACATTTATATCTATCTACCTACACGCATATTTGTATCAAATATGTGACCTCTAGGTTTCCTGTGGCCCACAACGCTCAAGAATACAGTTTGAACCAAATTTAAATGTAATAAAATAAAATAATAAAATAAAAAATAATAAAATAGAGACAATATTGCATTTTAAAACTAAGTCAATATATGGCCCAGAGGAATGGATGAATTAGTGACTTATATTTCTATTTTAGTTTGAAACACTGTGTGTGTGTGCACTTGGAAAGAATGTGCATATGTATATGTATGTATGAGTTGGTGTATGTGTGTGTGCACTGTGGTTGAATATTTCATAAGTTAATTATATGTATGATGCAATTTACCTGCTTCCTTTAAAGGATTTCTCTTCATCCACTGAAGTCACACTTGTACATTCTTCACAAAGATTACCATTCTCCCTCCCACTCATGCTACCCCATCACAATGATTTTCAGCTCTTTGCTCCTGTTCTGCAAATGAACATGTCCCATTCTCCAAGCCTCCTCTGTTACTCCCATCCTTCTTAATCCATTCCCTCTATGGCCTGTTCCAGGGCTACCCAACCCTTGCACTAGGCTTTCTACGATGTTTGCTTTGAAATGAACAAACGTGTTTGTGTCTTAAACCTTTCCCTTTCTTGTTGTTTCCATTTTCTGGTCCTCAGTGAATGCTGGGTCCCTCTTGTTAACATTGTATTTCTTTTTTATTTTAATATAATTTGTTTATTCTATAATACAATGTCTTTTTTTTAATTTAAAAACATTATTCTGGTGGAAACATGTTTAACATGATTGCATATGTATGACCTATATCAGATTGTTTGCCATCTTGAGGAGGTAGAGAGGGAGAAAAATTTGGAACTCAAAAATCTTATGAAAATGACTGTTGAAAACTATCTTTCCATGTAATTGGAAAAAATACTATTTACTTAAAGAAAAGCATTGTTCTGAGGAGTCCATAAGTTGCACCAGACTGCCACAGTTAAGAACTTATGCTCTGCTCCAAGTCAGGCTGTATCTCACTGTAGTTATTATTATCTCCATTTTCAAAGTGAGGAAACTAGATGTTAGAGAGGTAGCTTGCCTAAGGTCACACAGGCAATGTGTCTGGCAAATATGATATTTAAATCCAACTCTCTTGGGCCCAAATCAAGTGTCCTTTTCATCATAGAATAAATTACCTACCAATGTCATTTAATTTAAATAATCTCATTTTAAATATGTTAAAACTTCATGAAATTTATAACAACTCAGTTAAATTACTGTGATATTGTGCAGTGATTTATAAATAAAACATCACTTTTGGCTCAGAATTAGTTTTACAAACTCTTTCCTCCATTTTTTTTTCTAGAAAAGAATACTAACCTAGAAGTCATAATATCACATACTCATGGTATGACTTTACCTTATGACTCTATTTCCCTATTTCTATTACTCTACTGTACAATAAGGATAGTGATCCTTATCTTGACCACTTCACAATATTTTTAATAATTTATTTTGATTTATCAATAAGCACTTCCATATGCTTTTGAGTTTAAAATTTTTCTCCCCCTTCCTCCCCACCACTCTCCCCAAGATGGCATACAATCTGATATAGGCGATACATTTACATTCATATTAAACATATTTTCACATTAGTGATGTTGTAAGTAGAAATTAAAACCCATAGGAGGAACCATCAGAAAGAGGAAACAAAACTCAACAGAAGAGAAAAAAATTAGCAATTCAGCTTCCATAGTTCTTTCTTAGGGTGTGGATAGCATTTTCCATCACAAGGCCTCTGGAGATGTCTTAGATCCTTGTATTGCCAGGAAGGATTAAGTTTATCAATATTAGTCATCACGCAGCGTGGCTGTTATTGTGTACAACGTTCTCTTGATTCTGCTCACTTCACTCAGTATCAGACCATACAAGTCTTTCCAGGTTTTTCTGAAGTCAGCCTGTTCATCGTTTCTTATAGCACAATAGCATTCCATCATATTCACATACCACAACCTGCTCAACCATTCCCCAATTGATGGGCATCCTCTCAATTTCCAATTTTTTGCCACCACAAAAAGAGCTGCTATTAACATTGCATTTCTGACCATCTTTTTCAGTAATGGCTTCATTTTCACTCATACTTTCCTATTCATGGGATGGGTGGAAAAATAAGAATATGCCTTGCTTCCTATTGCCATAACCAAGCTTTCCCTTTACCACTATCAGCCAGCAATCTTTCTTCCTTTGAGTTTCATTCAATCCAAATTTACCATCCATTCAAGATTCTGATAACTGTTATCTATGGACCCCCAGGACATTCACATTCTTTCCTCAATGAGTCCAGGGCCTGGCTTGTAGTCTTTTTCTCTACCCTAATTCTTATACTAGAGAAATTCAACCCACAAATCAATATTCCCTAAAATACCCAACTCCCTAGTTTCTCAATTTGTTTAATTTCTACTTACTTTTCCATTCCATATCGGCTATACACCCAAAATTGTCATGCCCTTGATCTTACCATCATTCACTAGTGTTTCATTTTTATGTTCATGAATTCAGAAATACATTTACCTGATCAAATATGTTCATTCTATATTTTCCTCGGCCTTAAAATCCCTAACGTAAAATCCTGTGCTACTACAATGCTGAATCTCTCCACTTCTCATTTCTTTACCAAGCCATTATATCGATACTTTCTATACTCCTTTGTTCCCTATACTGATGCTTGGTGAATCAGTCCAATTCTATAGTATCCCCTGCACTTGAAACTCATGCCCCCTTATCCTTTTTCCCAAGATACCTTGTCAAACTCAGCCTTGAATTATTTCTACCATCTACTACATTTGGGGCAGTCAAGTGATACAGTCAAAGGAGTGGCAGACTTGGAGTCAGGAACACCTGAATTCAAATTTGGCTTTAGATATTTACTAGATGCTTGACCCTGGACAAGTCATGTAATCTCTATCTGTCTCAGGTTCTTCAACTGTAAAATTGGGTAATAATAGTACTTCCTTCATAGAATTTTTGCAAGGATCAAATAAGACAATACTTGCAAAGTACTTAGCATACAATCTTGAACAGAGTAGGTGCATAATAAATGCCTGTTCCCTTCCCTCTTCAGTCTTATTCACAGACTACTGAAAGGAGCTGGACAAATCATGAAATTATGTTGACTGGATATATTATAGATTTATGTTACACAAATTCATTAGACCCTCACAACAATAAGATAATCTTTCTAAATGTCCTAATAAATTTATTTTTCCTTTCCCCTCAGAAGCTTTTCCAAATTTTTTCATCATTTCTTAGGCATCCCTCAATACACCTGCCAATTCCATTATAAACTGAAGAAGTTATATCATATTTCATTGAAAAAATTGAGATCATGCCCAAAGAGTTTGTTTTCTCCATTCTTCCTCATTTTACATCACTCAGATATCTTCTACTATTTCCTCCATCCCCATTTCAAAAAGAAGTAACTCTTAACTTTATCAAGGTAAACTCTTCATCTTATACTCTCTCATCTTCTCCAAGAGATTGTCTGTACTATCATTTCTTCTCTCTTTGTCTGTCCCTGTCTTTGACACTGTCACTGTCTCTCTGTGTCTGTCTGTCTCTGCCTCCTCTGTCTCTTTTGGTCTCTTCCTGTCTCTGTCTGTTTCTGTCTGTCCGCCTTTCTCTCTGTATGTCTCTGTCTCTTTCTGTCTCTGTGTCTCTCTGTGTGTCTCTGTCTCTGTCTTTCTCTCTTTCTCATTTTCAATGTCTTCTTATCTACTGGCTGCTTCCCTAATAACAAAAAATATATCCATATGTCCCCAACCCTTAAAAAAGAAAAAAAAATTACCTTACCATCTTTGCTCAATACCATTCTATTATATCTTGTCACATTTTCAGCTAAACTGTTATTTGAAACAATTGCATAAGGTCATAAGGATCTTGTATTGCAGATTTGTGTTTTTATTTAACTCTTCCTTTGATAACTTTTTAAATATCTTTTCTGCCCAAACTGCAATCCCCTGGAAGGAAGAAACAATTTATGTATTTGCATCATCTACAGCATTTAGCAAGATGCTTGTTTTCCCCTGTATTGGACTGTGAGCTCCTCTAGGGCCAGTATTGTCTTTTGCCCCTTTTTGTGTCACCAGTGTTTAGCACTTTGCCTGGCACAGAGTATATGCTTATTGACTATCAACAATGGAAATGCTTATTGACTGACTCATAATCCTTTCTACATGTAATTCCATTTCCTAACTCTGTGCCTTTTCACTGGCTGTTCCCCCATAACTGGAATACTCTTCCTTCCTTGTATCTGACTCCTGGCTTCCCTAGATTCCTACAGACACAGCTCAAAATCCACTTTTGTGAGAGGCATTTCCCATTCCTTGACATTGCTCCTTTCCTCTGATTACCCTACATTTGCACTGTACATCTCTTGCATGTAACTAATAATTTGCATATTTCTTTCTGAATTAGACTATAAACTCCTTGAGTGCAGGAGTTATTTTTGTATACACACACACACACATACACACACATGCACATATATATAGATATATATATATGTATATAGATATAGATATAGATAGATATATATAGATATAGATATTTATATATAGTGGTTAGCACATGATAAGTGTTTAACCAGTGCTCGGTGACTGAAAGACTGACTCAATTATATAATTTTTTTGGTGAAGCAGACAAGAATGAAATATTGTCTTTGTGGATCTAGTCCTTGGCTTAGAGTCAAATCTCCCCTCTGATGCTTAATAGCTAGGAGACCCTGGGCCTGGGCAAATCGTTTAACCTCTTTGTGCTATGGATAGCATCACCTTAGTACCTATCTATTAAGTCAAAGATGGCCTGTGATCTGCATTGGTGTAGCAAGTTACCATATAAGTACTTCACTATCTGCTCATTGTAATCAGTTAGTTCATCATTCAATTCTGGGTTCTTCTTAAATCATTGATTGGTATCTGAATATATGGTATATTTTTAGCATCTTTCAAATTTAGTTTTTCTTCTTGAAATTTTGAAACATAATCTTGTCCACTTTAGAGCATGATGGATTAGAGACCCTTCACTGGCCTACCTCACTCTGACCATTAAAATGGAATTTTAATACTCAAAGGTCAAGGGTATTTTTTTTAATTATTCATCCTCTGTTTGTGCTCAGGCTTTGATGTCTACACTCAGTGTGGAGAATCTGCAGTACAGATAATCATAGTAATCCCTGACCTTTGTATACTAATTGTTAGTTTTCTAAGCCACACAGCATCTCTTTGAGGTCAGTCAGTATTATTATACTCATTTCAGACTTACAGAGGAGGATGTAGAGATGCAAGGAATTTAAGTTGACTTTCCCAAGGTACGGCAAACCCATGTTTTGAACTGAAACCAATTGACTCAACATCTTTGCTCAGCATACTTTAGATAATATTTCTTAGATTTCTGGTTCTGTTCCATCTAGATTTCTTTGTTTTCTAAGTCAGTTTTACTGCTCATCTTAGAGTATGTCTAAATTATTTTTTGGATGCTTTTCCATCTCCAATGATAATGGTCGAATCTCCATTGGGGAACTGCTACTGGCTCCCTGCTCAAATGGAACAAAGTCTGTTGATTTGTTCTTGTTTCATTTTCACTATTTTAAACAGCCATGCTCCAAATGTTTTTGGCAGACTTGTTGATAGTCAAATATTTTTCTTTAGTTCTTCTTTTAGAGTGCTAATGTCTCATGGTAGATTGAAACTTCATTATAAATTTGGAATCAAAAAATGGTTCTGTAGATAATGGAAATATTCAACTTAATGAACTCTGAGCATATTTAAAGTGCTTATGTCCCTATGGAGAAAGATGGATTCTGTATCAGAAGAGATTGTTGCTGAAATGTGTCTCCATTTGGAATTGGAAAAATGGTTAATTTTATCCAAAAAATGGAGCAGAAAGATAAAGACAACATAGAGTTTGACTTTGAATTATGTGCAGGGGTGTGTGTGGGAGGGGGTTTTGTGTGTGTGTGTGTGTGTGTGTGTGTGTGTGTGAGTTTCTTTGTTTAGAGAGGTTGGTTCACTGTGCAAAGTCCTGTAATATATGCAGAGTAGAACTGAAATAGGAACAGCACCACATTTGTCTATAGTATTTAGGAAATGAGATATTATCAGAATTGATAAAAAGTAAGAGAGAGGGAGTAGATGAGTATATAAATATAAATGCACAAAACTAGGAACATGTGCTTAATGTAAAAAAGTGAAGAAAGCACTACTTAGCTTTCACATTTCCTAACTAGAACTCTAACTAGCAGAATAAGATGAAATTGGTTCTGGCCCTACCAAGAATTCATATAGACGTGATACAGAAGACACAACACACACACACACACACACACACACACACACACACACACACACAGAGCATGGTAACAATGAAATAGACTGTGTATTGAGTAAATATCTACATCCAAATGCTGGGACTAGAGGTTTATTATAAGTAAGGCTTCTATGGCATTTTACAGATACCAAACTGGGGAGTTTGCTATCAAATGCTTTAGCCTGGCCATTCATTCAACAAATACATTTTGATTACATGCTATATGTAAAGCATCTTGCTAAGCATTGTAGAGGATGCAAATAAATATAATGTTTCTTCCTTCAAAGATATTATAGTTTTGTTGGGCAAATAAGACACTTAAACAGTTATCAAAAGAAGAGTTAAACAAAAACACAAACCAGCAACATAAGGTGCCTATGGCCTCATGTAATTGTTTCAAATGAGTGGTACAGAAAACAACCCCTTAATTTTCATAAGAGAAATATTCTGTATTAGAATGTCCAAAGAAGGCAGAAGCTAGGGAAGGTAGGAATTGGTTTGGTCTTGGAGGATGGATAGGTTTGGATTTAGGGGTGGGAGGGGAGGAGAAGAACATTCCAAATGGAGGAGTTGCATAAATAAAGATATCCGGCAAGCCTGGAGGACAATTAAGCATATAAATTTGTAGCACCTCTAAAAAGTAGACATTCCCATGATGCCAGGCCACAGGGCAGATTTTTGAGGTGTGGCAATTCATTTCTGCTTATCCTCCTATATAAAAGTGCAGGATGAGTCACAGACCTCAGTTGCACTCTTTATTCTGACATGACTCTGAGGACATTGAGATTGACCCCACTGATAGAAGGTTATATAATTTATAAATAACAATGTCAAAGACAGAAGTAAACGTTTGATGGTGATGATAATGACTTAATGTAATGAAGGAATTTCAAAAGTAAGTGCTATGCATTTTCATTTATTTTGACAATGAATTGCCAGTGATTGTTTAACAGACAGTTTAAATACTTAAGCATTGGTTAATGTTGAACATAGTAATGAGTACAGTTGAATAAAGCAGCTCATAATCTAGTGTTTAAGTGGCAAATGATAAACAACCCATAATGTTTAGTTCAAAATGATCAGTTCAAAATATCTTATCTTTCTTATTCATCCTAAATTGCATATTTTTTCCTCATGATAATGAATATTAGCAGTACATAAATTTTTGCAAAATGTTAACACCCTAAACTAATGTCTTTAAGTCTTCCATGTAGAAAACAAAAACTATAATGTTTTCTCTCTGTGAAGAAGAGAGGACCCACCCCCCAAAAGAAGAGCTTACTCACTTGAGGTAGGGATGCTGGTGGTTTGTGTAACTGATTGGAATTCAAAAGATTTGACACCCTTTATTTTAGTTAAGCCAGTTTACTTCTCGATCCTTCATTCCATATGATAAATTTTATAATAATTAACACTTGAATACCTCATACTGATGTGTGTAGATGAATGCCATAATTACACAGTACTACAGCATGACTTTGTGGAATAGAGGAAGTACAAAGTGCTATAATGTGAATTCTTTTTAAATTATTTTGTTCATTTCAAAATAACTTAGGGGGCCAAAACATTACCTTTCCTAACCAACTTAATGACATTTAATTACTCTTGTGTTCCAAACCTATTTCCATAAATGTCCATATCATATTTTTAGATGCAAAATAGTAATAAGCTCACTCAAAAAAGTCAAGGATGTTTTTGAAAATATGTGATAATTTAATTCAATTAGATTCCTACTATGCTCAAGGCTTTGTTTTGGGTTCTGGGGATATGAACATGAAAAATAGTGTGGTCACTGACCTCAATTAGTTTACAATCTTGAATGGGAATGAGATATATACATATACAAATAAGCACAATGCAAGTTAGAACATGAATAAATGTTTTGGAGAGCTCAAGCTGAGTGGCATGAAAAATTCAAGGAGGGAGATATTTCTTTGAACTGGAGGAATTACAGAATTTATCATGAAAAAGCCATCAAATGGGCTTGAAAGAGGAGATTTCAATTAGGGAAATAAGGTGTGGAGGGAATGTGTTTCACTGGGGAGAGGGGCAGTGCAAATTCATGGAAGTGGGACAGAGTAGGAGAAAATTGGAGAATATCCATATGACAACTCATACGTATGCAACCAAGAATATGTGAAGGGGAGTGGAATGAGAAAAGCTAGAACTATAGGTCAGAGCCAGATTGTGGAGATCCTTAAACCACTCAATCAACAAACATTAATTAAGCACTTCCTACATGCAAGATTAGTCCCTGTCCTATATTCTTACCATGTTCCAGGCACTTTACAAAGCACTGGTAATACAAAGACACAAATCTTACAGCCCTGCCCTCAAGGACCTTTCATTCAAATAGAGAGATGATGTGAAATACGTAATTGTAATGGAGGATTGATCAATGATGGTATCAAACCTTAAAGTATGATCAGATTTACTCCTCCTAGTCACTTACACAGAGATATGTAGGTTTTTCTCACCTAGTTCCAGTCTTATAAGTTGAACTTTGAGAAGCTGTTTTCTGGCCATGAATGATTGAGAAACCGCTACTGTGTAATAATGAAAGGCCTCCTAGTTGACTTCAGAGCTGAAGGGACTGGTTACTTATGAGAGGGTGAGTCAAAATTAAATTTGAATACAAAAATTTCAAGCAGCCAATTTCCCATTCTCTTCCCTGGCAGTTTTTTATTTAGGAAGACAGCTGTGAGCTGCTGGGTGAGGACAAGTAGCTGACCACTTTTCCTGCAACTTGGATGCCAAGAGTGCTTGACCACATACTACCTCCAATTCTTTTGTGTTTATTCTTTCCTAATGTTGACTGAATAAGATGAGAAAATCCACCAGAACCATCAGAGGGGCCATAGTCAACCAGAATTAGTAGTTTAACATCCTGGAGCAGTAGTAGGTAATGACAAAAAACGTCTAGTAATGTATGTGAGAAGATAGCCCCCTGAGTACAGTGGAACCTTCAGGAATCACGACCCTTTCTAGTGGAAAGAAATGCTAGCTACTAAGTGATGAAAGGAACTGACCTTCAGAGATCAGAAGAGAATTTTCATGAGGACTCTATGTAGAGAGAAAAGGACATCTATGGCCAGAAGTCAGGAGTTCTCACTTGGCCATACATGTTCCCTACCATCATTGAACTTTTAATTTGACTCCACTGTCCCAATATACCTCGTATGTGGGAGAGCTGAGTATGCTCCTATTTTGAAAGTATTTTTAAAAATTACTATTATCTTTGCTATAACTTCTCAGTAAATCAATTTTGTAAAAGGTAATTGATATCAATAGATTGATTAACATTGGGTTAGGTGGGTGGGGGAGAGGGAATAAACATTTTTACAATGCTTGCTATGCACCAGACACTATATTCTAAGTGCTTTACAAATACTATCTCACATGATCCTCACTCATAACAAGTAGGTAGGTGCTATTATTAACCCCATTTTATAGGTGAAATTGAGGCAAAGATTAAATGACTTACTAGGATCGCACAGCTAATAAGTATCTGATGCTAGATTTGAACTAAAGTCTTCCTGACTCCAGACCTGTCCCAGTGCTCTAACCCTTGTATCACTTGACTATCTAGGTGGAAGGGCTCAACAATATCAGTACTAGAAATCATAATTCCTTAGAGCTATGCCTAACACCTCCAGGGGAGCAGCAATCATTGTCGTTTGGGAACCTAACCTGTCAGTTTAGTATAAATTGGATGGGAGGTCCCAGAGGGGCTGCTACATAAGTATATATATATATATATATACACATACATACATATATATATATATACATATATAATGTATTTAAAACAAATACAAGATAGTTCTGAGACGGAGTGCACTAGCAGTTGTGGGATCAGGAAAGGCATTTGAGTCAAACCTTGACATAAACCAGAGAATTCCAGAAGGAAGAAAGGAGGGAATACATTCCAAGGCATGGGGGGGGGGGCAGTCAAAGCCAAGATACAAAATTAGGGATATGTATATGAGGATAAAGAAGTGATTTTTTTTTTTGCAGGCCTTTCTAAAAAGAAAAAAATAAAGTTTCTCTGACCAATTTAATTTCACAGTAACTTGGAACATATGAAAAGAACCCAACATGCTGTTAAGGATAATAACTAATAATACAATGATGAAAACTAACAACACTCTTTAAAGTTTCCAGAGCCCTTCACATAAATCAGCTAATTTGAGCTTCACAAGCATCCTATGAAGTCAGCATTACAGGCATTATTAGCCCTATTTTACAGATGAAAAAATGAGATCAGAGAAATTAAGTGATTTGCTGATGATCATATAGCTCATAAGTGCCAGAGGTGGTATTTGAACCCAGATATTTTTTACTCCATTTCAAGCTTTCTTTCCTCTGTACCATACTACTTTCTCCCTAAAGTAGAGAGAATACTAGATTTGTTGCTAGATGACCTAGTTTCTAATTCCAAATTTGCTATTTGCTATGCATTTGGCTTTGGATAGGAGTCCTTTCTACTTGTTTGACCTCATTTTCCTTATCTATAAAATGACTGCCACATGGTACAATAGAATAAGTACTAAATTTCAAATGACAGGAATTGAAGTTTGAATCCTGGCCCTACCACTCTAACTGCTTGTGTGACTACTCCGACACATATCATTTAACCTCTCTGACCTTAATTCCTTCTCTGTAAATTAGAAGGTTGGTTGATAATCCCTCAAATCTTTTCTAGCTTTACATTCTGTGCTGTATCTTATAATCAAACCAAAATATAATGTTGCATAGCTCCTCTATTACGTAGTCTTGCCAAACAGCTATTTATTATCTTATTTCTATTGAACATGTCTTAGAACATTGTTTTGCTTAAAATCATGTTTTCTTCAGAACCAATTGACTAAGTTGTAGAAGATCTAAGAGTCTGCTTATAGCAAATAAAAAGCTGGCCTTGGAGGCAGGAAGACCTGGGCCCCAGCCATGTCTCTGACACATAGTTGCTGTGGGTCTTGGGATATCATTATCAATTACATGTCATTATTAACTATCATATTTACCTGTCAATATCCCTAGGCAACTAAAGATGTTAATTTAGAGATGAGTACATTGATAAACAGAGTTCCCACTCTGAAAGCAAATTCGTACATATGGACACTTACTCTTGCCCCTCCCAAAAATGTAGATATGTCTCTAATATTTAGATATTCCATTTTCCAAAAGAGCAAAAATATCAAGTGATCATGTTTATGTAAATATATTTTAAATTAATTCTATCAGGAAATGTTGACAGCTCCATTGCAGTCAGCTTAATCACACTCCTTTGGCCTTTAGCACACTGAAAGAATATTCATCCAACAAAGGGCATAATTGCTGATTCAGACTATAGTAGTTGATAGGAATAAGTTTTGCCTACTAATGTATAAGAAATTGTTTTTGTGAAATGGGCCATATAATGTTGTTTGTTTTATGGGTCAAAATACTTGGAGCATTTGCCTTAGAGTACATTTTAAATATATAATCTAAAAATCTTAAGGAACTCTAAAAATTAGGGTATCTTTTGTCTATAGTGGATGACTCAGAGCCTCGTAAGGCACTCAAATATCTTCCTGTTAACATTTCTGAGAAGTTGCCACAGAAGGAATAGAAAGAGTTTTGGCTTTGGAGTCAAAGATTTAACTCTCAAACTCTGTGACTTACAAACTGTATGATATTGGGCAAAATAATTCACCACTCTGACCCTCATTTTTCTCTTTAGTAATATAAGACAGGCCTCAAACCTGTCACTGAGTTAGGGGGATATATATCCCAAGTATGTGAAGACTTCATTCAGTGGAATAGGTACATGAGAACAATTTGTTTCAATGGTCATAAAGGTGCCTGAAGCAGGCTCTGTAGAGCACTTAGAGCTTGGTCAAACATCAAAGACCCCAAAGTCATCCACTATATCCTGAGCCATCACTAGTCATCTTGACTTTTGTCTTGCCATTGACCTTCGATGACTTGGGAAGAGAGAGTGAGGCTGGTGACTTTGTGCAACTCTGACTCACTTAAATCTAATTCTTGCACAAATCAAGATATCAGTCTATGATGTCATTGGTCCTCTTCAAAAATAAAGGATGAAGAACAATATCTAGTTGGAGTACATAATATGTAAGATCCATTGTTGTTATCCATGAAGCATTTTTCTTTAAAAATAAATAAAACCAACACACTTGGCATGATCTTTCCCTTCTCTGAGATCATGACCTTTTTGTATAACTAACTACACATTTGAGTATGTAATTGCACACTCATGTGAGGATACGGTCAAAAGAGATAATATAGGCAAAATGCTACATTAATGCATGCTATTATTATTACCTATAAAATGATGGGGTGACTAAATGTTCTTTAAGCTCCCATATAACTATAACATTCCTCAGATGACAAAACTAAGGCCAAGAGAGGTAAAAGTGACTTAGCAAAATCCACAGAAGTGGAAGTAGATGGGCAGGAATTCAAACACTGGACCTCTGATTTTAAATTCAGCAGAAGGCATTAGTACTTACTGTTTCCACTGGGGTCTTCTAGGACTTCAAAACACTGCATTGGCTTATATATCAAAGAAGTTTTATTCTTTTTTATGGAAAGAATCAAAACTTCTCAATGTTAAGCTTTTTTGTTTGTTTTTAAATCATTGAAATTCTGGCATCTTATTATTTTTTTTTTTTTTTGGTAAGAATACCAGCCTGTTCTCTTGAGGATTTACCTGTGAGGATTTAAGCTCCCTGACTATTCACAATAATTGCTTTTCCTCTGCCACAAACTATCATCAAAGAATAAAATAAAACACTTCATGAGCATTTTTGAACATTCATTTTGCTTTATCTCATTGAAGTATTTTCCTCACTTTATATATGTAGAAAATAAGATTAGAAATGTTAAGAAATGTTTTCTTCTTTCTTACATTTAAGAGATATCATTTAAATACCTAGTACACAGTATTGTATATATAACTTTCTGTTCACTGAAGTTTATTTATTTATCTCTAACATGTTTTGTTTTTCAAAATTCTCTATCAAAATCTCATTTTTTTTCTGAACTTCATTTGTCTTGGGATCTTAGATTTTGAAACAGGAAGGGATATTAGATGTTCTAATTTTACAGAAGAAGAAACTGAGGCTCAGAATGGTTAAATAACTTGCCTATGGTCACACATTTGTTGATGTCTGAATTAGGTTTTGACCTCTATTCTACCTGGCTCCAAGTTGAGTATGCTATCCACTATATGAGGAACCCTTGTCTTATACATACTTGACGATATAAGGTACTCTATGGAACCATTTTGATTTTCTATTGTACAAATTCATTGACTGATATTTCACAGCATTAATGTATATTTTTAGTTGCTAGAGATCTGTAACCATTCAAAAGAGCTTGGTCTGTCCATCCACTAAGGAAAGGGCAAATGGATGAAGAATATCTATTTCCCATATTTCAAAATGTATCTGAATGTTGAATGGGCATCCCATACAACAATATATTATATATGGATACACATGCATACATATATGTATATATCACATATATAAATAAAATATATGTGTGCATACATGTTTATTATGTATATATGTTTTATATATGCATATGTGTAAGTGTGTATAATAAGCTGGGCCTAGAGTTGAAGAAAAAATGAGAATATAAGATTGCTTTCAAGAAGTTACAAAGCACTTTTACTAACCTCAACCTACCTATAGCAGCTGAGGCCCACTCTTTGAATAAACATATTTTACCAGTGTTGCTGTGTGGCAACAATTCCTGAAACATTACTTCCTTCAAATAACTAAATGTGTCCAGTCAGTCAACAAGTAGTTATTACACACCCACTATGTGTTAGGCACAGTACTTGGCATCGGAGATATAAAGAAAGGCAAAAACAGGGCTCCTGACCTTGAAAAGGTCAAATTCTACTGGGGGAAGCAAATGTAAATAACTACATGCATAAAAGATAATGCAATGAGAGGTAATCTTCAAAGGAAGGCACAGCAGGGGAGCTTGATGGGGTAGGGAGGAAGGTCTAAGTAAGGCAAGACCTGACATGTCATGAAGGAAGTCTGGAAATTCAAGAAGAGGTGAGGAGGAAGAACATTTCAGGAATGGGAGAGAGTCAGGCGAGAGCATGGAGTATGGAAAAGAAATATTGTTTTCTAGGAAAAGCAATAAGATCAGTGACACTGGATAATAGAGTACATGGAGGGAGTACAGTGTAAGTAGAATGGTAAGGTAGGAAAGGGCTAGGCTGTGAAAGGTTTTAAAGGTCAAACAGAATATTTTATAGGTGATGCTAGAGGTATTAGGGAGACACTGGAATTAATTAAACCAGACAGTGGCATGGTAGAACCTGAACTTTAAGAGAAGCACTTTGGGAACTAAATGAAGGATAGGTTATAAAGTGGTAAGAGAAGTAAAGCAGGAAGACCAACCTGCAGGCCATTGCAATAGTCCAGGTAGGAGATGCTGAAGGCTTACACCATGTTGATTGCCTTGTGAATGGAGAGAAGGAGGCTGTGAAGGTAGAAACTATGTAACTTGGCAAAAGATTGGCTGTGTGAGGTGAGTGTGAGTGAGTAGTTGATGATATCAAGGAGGTAACTGGGAGGACAGAGGTATCCTCTACAATAATATAGAAGGTGAGAAGAAGGAAAAAAAGATAATTAGGACTGTTTTGGACATGTTGATTTTGAGATGTGCACAGGATACACAGTTCCAAATATCCAACAAGAAGTTCGTGTTGTGAAATAGGTCAAGAGAGAGGTTAGGGCGCAACTAGGTGGTGCAGTGGAAAGAGCACTGGCCCTGAAGTCAGGAGGACCTGAGTTCAAATCTGGCCTCAGACCAAACACTTGAGACTTACTGGCTGTGTGACCCTGGGCAAGTCACTTAACCCCAATTGCCTAAAAAGAGAAAGAGAGACAGAGAGAGAGAGAGAGAGAGAGAGAGAGAGAGAGAGAGAGAGAGAGAAAGTTAGGGCTGAATAAATAGATCTGAGAATCATCTGCATAGTGATGAAATTTGATCCATAGAAGCTGATGAGTTTACCAGGCAAAATGGTAGAGGGAGAAGAGAAATAGACCTGGGATATACCCATGAGGAACTCCTATAATTAACAGCCATTACCAAAAAGAAAAAACCTCACAAAGGCAACTGAGGAACTGTCAGACAGTTGAAATCCAGGAAAGAATAGTGTGAGGAAAACCTGGGGAGATGAGTATCCAGGAAAAGAGAGTGATCAGCTGTGTCAAAAGATAGAGAGAGATCAATGGGATAGGGACTGAGAAAAACCCCTGGTATTTGGAAATTAAGAGAGCATTGGTAATTTTGGAGAGAAAAGTTTCAGTTGCACGATAAGGTCAGAAGCTAGATTGCAGGGGATTTAGAAGAGAGTGAAAGAGGATAGAATAGAGGTATATATTGCTTTCTCAAAGGATTTAGCCTTGAAATATCGGAAAATAGGTGGGGGGGGATGGTTAGATCAGGACCCATTTGTTTGTTTGTTTGATTTTTGACACCAGGAAATCAGTCGGTAGATAGAGATTGAAGATTAGTAAGAACATGGGAATGATAATGGAGAAATATGCTGGAGAAGACAAGATGCAATGGGAATAAAGATGTATATAAAGGGATTTGCCACAGCAAACAGAGCTACCCCTTCATTGAGACAAATTTGAAGGAGGAGATATCAAAAGAAGATGACTGAGTGATGTGAGATGAGAAGGGAGGCTAGGTGAATAGCCTCTGTTCTTTTGGTAAAGTAAGAGGTAAGATTCTCAGCTGATAAGGTAAGGGAGAGATGTAAAGTGGGATGCTTGAGGAAGGACAAAAAGGTTTAGAATAATCCCTGTGGTTAGTCAATTAGTGAATTAATTAGGAAAATATAAAAGAATTCCTTTGCTGTAGTAGGGTATCTTACTTATACAACCAAATTATATATACAGATTTATACAGTATAAATATGTTGAACCTAGTCAACACAGTTCTGTGATTTTCTTCAGCTCCATTCAGCATCACATAAATAGGAGCAAAGGTTGCAGGTGGTGGGAATATTCTGGGGCTGGGGTTTGGTAAGGTATGATCGATGATAGATTCAAGGGATAAAGGACTGGAGTATAGTGTAGAATATAATATATAGTGTAGAATTCTACTGGTTCATTTCAAAGCAATTAGATAACAAGGCTTCAGTTAAGAGATTTCTAATCAGTGGGAGAGATAATTGACTTCATAGGACCAGAGTTTATGACAGCTCTTGCTCTTAAATGTTAGCTAGAGTTGGAAAGTTAAACTTCTCATAAGGGCCTTTTGTCCTCTACTGCTACCTCTTCTTGATAAGGAAAAACAGAGGGGAATTTTCAGTGGCTTTGTGTCCTGGTTTGTTTGCCTAGGTAAAAGAATCACCCAGAGCAGCATTTTTCTTGGATCTGATTGAACAAAGGAGAATCCAAGCTAATAAATAACTGGCTCCTGGGATCTGTATAATTTAGAGAAATTGAGTTTAATTGAGTGTATTCATATTAAAAAGTAACACTTTCTAAACATCCTTTTAAGGTTTATTGCAAATTGAGAGTTTGTAAATGCTATGTCTGAGTAGAGAAAAGGACTAAGGAAGGTAAAGAGTAGTGAGGACCAACAGTCAAATGGCAAAGAGGAACCAGTTATTCTTTATTGTTGTTGTGTGCAGAGAATCCTGAATGGGTTCATCACATCAAAGTCTGTAGTCCAGAATTATGTTGGTGAGTGGCTATTCAGTGCCACACCACCCATCTGTGAATCACTATACAGCATTGGGGGCTATCACACACATTACTAATTTGGGTGACCTTGACAACACATTACATTTTGGGGGTTGTATATGTATTTTGTCCATAGCCACCTATCACTGATGAAGTCACTTGTAGTGTTACATTGTGTGAGTGCATTCACTGGGAATTTATTTCCCCAGAAATTACATTAAAAACAGATCACAAATATAATACAATTAACAAAAGAACAATGGAAACTACCAGAAGTTTTGTAATAGCAACCACTTCTGTAAATCCTTTGGAAGAAAAGAGGTAACAAATTACCTATCCCATTACTTTAGTATTTCAAGATTTTCTCAAAAAAAATTTTAAGGTGAAATAATACTCTCAAAACCTTTGTCCCTGATCACCTCAAAGTCAATTCCATTTTATACTTTTCACTATGCATAAACTTCAATTTCATATCCACTAACTTGGAATTTCAATCTTCTATACTAAATACTCTTCAAAAGCATATTCTGCTAATACATAAAATGCTTAAGAAAAATGGAAAAATGGAAATGGAAAATGGAAAAATTCTAAACTACCAGGTAGTACAACCATGGAAAGGTACAGGGAAAAGTCAAGGTAGATGAATTCCTAGTGGCTATGTGTTTTTGTTTTTGTTTTCACATTTTATGGACACGGTATTTTCTGTTTTCAGTAAGTTGCTCTTTTGGGGAATGGAAATACTTTAATAGGGTTCAAATATCATTAACTCTTGCATAGTGTAAAAAGGTTCTCATAATTTGAATCTAACCATTAGGGCATATTTGAAATCTTAGAACTGAAGAAGCACAGAAACCTATCAGTTCAGGATTCCACTTCCTGGTCTATGGAAATGGAAATAGCCGGAAAGTTAGGCAGGCTATGTTTGCAGTTTCCTAGAATGGCATCTCTCTTATCTATACTGCGCGGCTAAGACTGACCCCTCACTCTGAAGGTAGACACTGGACACATACCTTCCCTATCTCCTTAGTTGTTCCCACAAGCCCTCCATTGTGCAATGCTAGAAGCAGGCAGGGCTGAGAGGGGGAGGCGACTACGGCCCTGCCCAGTTTAGTCCCAACCTCTTTCCAGGTGAGAAACAAACTTTATTCCTTGCTCTCCCTGTCTGTCTCTCCTGCTGGAGTGCATGTGAGTGTAGTGTACATTACCTGGAGCAGGGGGCGTGGGGGTGGGGGGGCAGGGAAAGAAAGAAAGGCTTTTTTGTCTCCTGGGAGAGGGCTGGGTTTTTTTTTTTTAGTAGTTCAGACAGGTTCTCAGGAGTGACTTTTGGCTGCGTGAGCTGGGTTTGGTGTGATACGATTTTTTGACATGTTACAACTGGCTCCCCGCCCCTCCTGCCCACAGCTCGGCAGCCGGCTCCTCCGGGGAAACTCTGCTCTGGCGGCTGAGATGAGCTTGCTTTGGACTTGACTCTCCTCAGGTACCCTCCCCCACGTCTCCCTCCCCTGTACTCCTAGTCCTCTGGGGAAGAAAAACTCAAACTTCCCCGGCCCTCTCCTTGGGGCGCCTCCCCTCCCCAGGTCGCGTTGGGGATCCGAGCTCACCGTAAGTAGGGTGGGCTTCCAAGGAGCTTACTAGTTGGGGATGGGGGTAGGAGTGTGGGGGCGTGCTGATTGACCCATGGGAGTGGTGGGACGTGCGGTAGAAAGCCTAGCTTGGGACGCTCAGGAGAGGTGATGAGAGCCTCTCAGATCAGGATTGCTGTTTGGGGCGGGGTGGGGAGGGGGTGAAGGGGAATCGCCCCCTCGGGCTCCACTGGCCTTTTTCTGTGCTTTTATTTTTCACGTGGTTTTGTTTCGTTTTAGTTTTGGCGCCAACCGGGAAGTGTGGGGTTTGGAGGCTGCCACTAAGAAGGGGTTCGGAAGGGAAAAGGGCAGAAGTCGAATTGGGCTATCTAGATCTTTGGAAAGCCCCTAGAGGATAAGGGGGCCAGAGCCGCTGGGCGGTCGCTAAGAGGCACGGGGAGAAAAGGACTCTGGAAGTCAGAGGTTGAGACTTCCACTGGGGAAGTTGTTCAAGGTTGGAAAGGTGGGGGATGGAAGGGGATTGAAAGCGGAATGTCAGGCCAGTCTCCTCCAGGATGGGAGAAGGGCTTTGAAATAGGAGCTGATAAAGCTGGAATGCACAGCTTCCTTTGCTTACTCGCTGCCCAAGGCTGCCTGAGCACTCTCTTAAACGTGCTCTGCTGAGATGAGAATTTCACCTTTGTTTGGATTTTATTGTTCAGCACGAATTTAGGGTTAGGGTTAGGCTTTGGTGCCCTTGAATGGGGAAATGATGAGGGACTTTTGGGTTCACCTGGCAGTCCTGGAGATAATCAAATCATTCGTTGGTATTGATGGGCTAGGGAAAGGGGGAGGGAGAGGGAGAGAGAGAAGAAAAAGAAAACTGGAAGACCTGGTTCTTAGCAGTTTAGGCAGAGAATTGAGAACCTCTTTTACAAGTGAGAAAGCTGAGTGTCCTAGAGGTTAAGTGACTTGTTGGAGGCCTTTCGGTAGTAAGGGCAGAGGTCTGTTTTCTCTAAACTCTTGGATACACCATTTGTTCTTCTAAGAATTCTAAGAATTAAAATTGCCAGGATAGTGTAGTGGTTAGTAGCAAAGAACTTATATGGGGGGTTCTAATTCTTAGAATTAGAACTGGGTTTGAGAATCAAAAGATTCAGAATTTTAGGCATAAAGATTTTTCAGGTCACTGGGGGATTACTCCTCCCCTTTTCAGTGAGGAACTACAAAGTGGGAAGGTTTCCCATAAGATAAATGACCAAAGACACACCTTGGGATATTCCAGCTAGGTTTTTGATTAACTAAGGAAAAGGGATTACACTAAATGGGTTCGGAGCTCAGATTCTTGGATGATTTTGACTTTCATGTCAACGTTTGTAAAAGAGAATGATCTTGCTTCTTCCTTTTAAGCTCCAGTGACTAAGCTTGAGTTCGGTGATGGTGTTGGTTGGTTTTCTGTTTGTTTTTTGTTTTTTGTTTTTTTTTTGTCTCAGGCTTCTTATTGTCTGACACCCCCAAACTGGTTACATCTGCTCTGGAAAAGAAATATCTAAACAAAAGCTCATTTTTATCCTATGCTAAAGAACACCTCACACAGGTGGTGTGCACACACCCAGAAAGGGTACACCCAAAAGAGCCTGAGGGGATTGGGTTGGGTGTTGGTTGCCTTTAAAGCAGATGGGTCTTGGACCACATTGGCTGTGAATTTATTGTGGGAGGTGCCACAATTTGGACAGTCTCTCGAAAGAATTGCACACCTGCTGGGAAACCAGAGCTATCTTTGCTGACTCAGTTAACCATGTGGGCTGGGATTATATTCTTGCATTCATTATTTTAAATATAAATCACTAAAACTTTTAAGCTGGGCTAGTTCATTTTACGATTCACTCTTTCCTGTCCCTTCACTTTAATATCAATTCATTCAATCAATATTTGTCCTTATATATACCATCACACCTGCATTTTAGGATTGTAGGATTATAGAATTATAAATCCAAAGATGGAATGGACCTCAGAGATTATTTAGTCCAAACTCTTCATTTTATAGATGAGGAAACAGATCTGAGGAAGTTAAAGGAGTTGCCTAGCTTCAATTTTACTTATACACAGACACACAGCCAAATATCTTCAATTCAATAACAAGTTTCTAAAAAAGAGTATTACCACTGAATCCTTGCCTCTTTTTTTTTTTTGTTTATGTCTTTAGTACTGCAAACCTAGCTGATAAATGTGCTGTTTAGCTGGTGTCTTGTTCAACATGTTTGTATGCAGACTTAAAGAAGCTCTTGCTCATCATAATTTAAATAATTATTTTTAAAATGACAAACTGGCCCTCTCTGGCTAGTTATTCAAGTTTGCCATTGCTTACCATTGCTATTTTGCAAAATATGCATACTTTATTTCCCAATTTCTAAACTCTGTTAAAGATGTTATTGTAGATGTATTTTGAAACATTTGAAACTTTTACAGTTATGCATTTTCTGTATGAATTTCCATACATGCTTACACCGAGAAGTTCATGATTTGCCAATGATCACTGAGTGGCAATATTGAATTTGACAATTTTAAGCATAAGATTAGAGCTGGAAGGGACATGAGATGTCATTTGCTACCATACTCATTTTACAGTGGAAACTGAATTCCAGAGTGAAAGAGGAAGTGACTTAGTAAGGTTACAGGTAGCAGATCCAGAATTTGAACCCATTTCCCCTGTGCCCAAATTGAGTGTTCTTTATACTACATCCTTCCTGCTGCTCTTCCTTCATTTTATACTTAACAGACATTACCCAAATGGATCTATGATCTTATTCCTGTGGATTATTCTCCCAGTGATGCCGATTTCAACCCATCCATACCTGCTAATCCTGTGTGACCCCTGGTCATGTCCTCACTTAAGTTCATTGCAGAGAGTCCAGTCATGCTCTCTAAGCCTTCCTCAATTTCCCTTGATATAGAGAGGCTACCAAGAGTAGCATACAGTCTGTCTAGTAAAGTCCTCATTTTAGCCGTGTCATTTTTCCAATATGTTCCTTTAAAGGCATCTTTACTGCAGTTCTTCAAAATTCTTTTTATGTGATTTATTCTGCTTACACCCTCTTCTCCTTTGCCCTGTAAAGTCATGATCATTTTTAATTCTTCAGATATTGCTGTGTTTGGTGACTTGCCACTATCCAACAGACATTAAAGAATAAATTTGTGTAAAAACTGGTGACCTAGTCTGTTTGCTCACATTGTTACATTAATATGCTACCTATGGTCTCTCATCATTTTCCTATTGAATATTTTGGGGAAGGAAACAGTATAAAGGGGAAAGGGAAGAGATTAGGCAGTTGTAAAGCCCTTACTCTGTGTCAAGCCCTGTGCTTATTTCATTTCATTCTCAAAAGTCTGAGACTGGATTTGAATGCATGTCATCCTGACTCTAGGCCCAATGCTCAATCCACTATTCAACCAGCTTCTTATTAGTTACGAGCTAATAACATTAGAATAGTAAGAGTTAGGAGCCCCTTATCTTTAGGCTCTACCGCTTAACCAGCTATGCCACTTAGGAAAATGTTTCGTGTCCATTTCATCTTCTATAAAATCAAGGAGTTGGCTCAGATCATCTCCAGGGTCTTTTCTAGATCTGATATTCTATGATCAATTCTTGTTATAGAATACTGTAGATATTATCGATGGAGAGCTCCCAAAAGTATAGGCTGTAAATGAATTACATCTCTCTTTCTTCCTCATTAAATCAATCTTTCCAGAGTTTGAGTTCTCCACATCAGGATGTGCTACTGGTGAAGTATAACTATTAGTCATTGGGGACGTAAGGCAGTTTCAAAAGAGCTAAAGAGAGCAGCATCTTGCAACTTGATGACTTTGTAGAATCATTCAGCATGGGGATATTTGTCTGGGCTGTCATTCATATATCAGGCATTGGTGACTTTAGTTCTTAACAATTTGTTGCTCCATATACTTTGTCTCATCTGACTCATTAAGCAGCTGTTTTCTTGATGTTTTAATGGAATTAATTTTTTCAAGTAAATGAAAATTCTGGCAGGTTTCTTAGAGAAGAAAAAAAAAAGTTGTTAGAAGCCAAGCACGGCATGGTAGTGTTTTCCCTCTCTCTCTACCTATATACATCTCCTTCCTCTTTATTTTCCCCTCATTTTTTTCCTCCTTTTTCCTTAACGTTCAACAAGAAAATTATGAGATGTTTTTCAAGTCTTGCTTTGCTAATAATTAAATTCATGCCTTCAGATTTATATATTTAATTATTTTTGTATGTGTCCAAAGGAACAGACACCTCTGTGAGCATGTATGTGTGTGTGTGTATTGTGTTTAGTGTGTTTGGGAGAGTGACATTTGATGGGTTATTATAAATTGACATATTGTCAATTGGCATAATGGCAATGGCATAAATGTCCTAAATTGACAGGTGAGAAAAACACACACCCCTTGTTGTTAATCCCTTATGGGCAGCAGGATGGAGGAGCATAGTGGTCACCAGCTGAGTTAAATACAAAGATCTGTATTTCCAATGAAAATGTAATTCAACAAGCATGTATTATGCACTAAGTGTAGTACAAAAGGAAACATCTCAAATCTAGATTCAGAGAACTGAGGTGGATTGCCAACTCTGCCCTTCCCTACACATGTGACCTTGAGCAAGTCAATGCCAATTTCTTTACCTTTAAAATAGAGGGGTTCAACTGGATGATCTCTAAGATTCTGTCCAGTTCTAAATCCATAATTTTATGGTCTTATGTGTAAAGCATCATGCTGGAGGTACAAAGAATAAATGAAAAACAATCCCTGCTATATAGAAGCTTTCATGCCAATGGAGAACTTAATGGTCTCTATCAGAATGAAATATTATAGAGGGGTGACATATTAAGCGATCTATTACAAATTGCTAATTTATTTAAAAAGGAATACAAGAAATAATGATAGACTAACAAATATGTGATCTTCAGTTCTGTTATTTGTTAGATCTTTACCATCATTATATAAAATGATAAATGATTTTTTCTTCTCTCTCTCTCACTCTCTCTGTCTCTGTCTCTCTCTTTCCTCTTCCTCTCCCTCCCTCCCTCCCTTCCTCTTCCACTCCCAATCTCTCCCTGTCTCCCCTCCTTCTCTCTTGTATGATGGATATATGTACATACAGAGATTAAGTGACTTGCTTAAGGTCACACAGCTAATAAGTGCCTAAAACCAGATCTAAACTCAGGACTTCCTGTACTACTTAGCTGCTTAGAAATATCAGATATATCCAGATATTTCTAAGCAGCTAAGTAGTACAGTGGATAGAGCACTATATCAGGAATCAGGAAGTCCTGATTTTCAGTTCTGCTATTTGTTAGATCTTTACCATCATTATATAAAATGATAAATGATTTTTTCTTCTCTCTCTCTCACTCTCTCTGTCTATGTCTCTTTCTTTCCTCTTCCTCTCCTGAGTTATTCCTTGATAATGTTTCTGAGACCTGCTACATTTGGTCAGATCTCATTGAAAAGATATCTGCCTTTCCTGATCAAGAAAGTGACCTGTCTTGTCATTAAAATAAACATAAGGACCGCAATGAATAGCAAAGGAACAACACACAAAGACATATGTGGGTGTTTTAATGATACTTTCCTGTGTCCAAAATTTCACTGATGTGGGTGCCTCTGCCTGGGTAGAGCACATCCCTTCTACATCTTTTTAATTTGATGTGATTTTTATACATATCTTGCCATATGCCCTCCATAAAATATACCTAATGGTCCTGAGCAGAGGTGTCAAACTAAGGACCCACTGCTAGCAAGTGGCTGCAAAACTTCTAAGACGGACTGAATCAAATTAAGATGTAAATAGGAACAGCTTAATAAAATAAATAAAAAAATATAGTACAACAGAAATAATGTTAATCTGTGGTTTTCTAAGTCAATCTATTCCCTCAAGAATCTGTTTCTATTTGACTTTTGATTAATTTTAAAAAATATTTTATTGCTGCCATTTGTCTTCAAGGTATATGTGACACCTATATTTTTTTCATTCAGTCAATAAATATTTAATAAGTGGATGCTATATACACAATACTACTAAGAACACAAAGATCATAGCATCTACATCCAAGCCCCTGATTTCAACAAATGAAACAAATTCAGAAATCTGTTACTTGCCCAAGGAAGTATCAGAGGTGGGATTAGAAGTCAGGTATTTGGACTAAAAATAGAGTGATTTCTTCACTCTGCTGTCTGAGAGTTAGGGTTAGAAAACCTTATTCATATGCTAGAGACTTTGACTCCTCTTAAGGAGTTTATAATATCTATGTCCTGCCTCATGATCTGGCACAGTGCCTTCCACATACTTGCTAATGAATATATTTTGGATGAATAAAAGAAGAGCTTAATGGGGAAAGAAATTTAAAAGCAAATGGAAGTTGTAGAGGCAGCAGAAGAAAGCTTATTAGCTTACTTTTTGGAAGAAGTGGCTAGTTTGGACTGATTTTTTTTTTAATTGGGTCTTTTGGCCTGTCTGTCTCAAATTGTTGCAGTGTTATTTCATTACTGTTACCTTTTCATTAGGGATAAAGACTTCGTCTTGATTCAAAGTGAATCCTAAGGAAACAAGGAGAAGTAAGCTAAAGGGTAGAAATTAAAAGATATATAAAAATAATGGTGTACCTTGATAAACTAACATATTAACTTTTGTATCACAGCTATAGTTCTTTAAATATTTTAATAAAATACTGTCTTCAAACTTCTATCCAAATGAACTGATATGTGTGTTCAAAGGCTATTGCAGAAAGGAACCCAGTTTTGCAGGTGACAAATTTTGTATGAACAGAGATAGGTCACTGTAAACTTTTCTTCCCCAACACTTTTCCCTTTGTTATTTTGCTCTTATATCTCTAACTTCCAGTGAAAATTTTTACTTCCTAGATTGGATAAAATGCATTATTCTTATTCTTGTTTTGGAAGTAGTTTTGAATTTTTTATTAGGTAACAACCGTGTGTTACTTGTACTACTGGTACTTATTTTTCTGTAAATATTTGGGTGTGCCAAGGGTAGCTTTTGATTAATAGTTTCAAAATGGCTAGAAAGAAAAAACAAAAATGCACATGCCCAATGGTGTGACTTTCAACAACTCCATTGCAGCTTGCACTTTCCCCCTTTCATTTGTTTCCTCAAAATGCTCCATGTTATTTTTTGTGTCTGTATATATAGATATATGTAGTGTGTATGTATGTATATATGTATGTATATATACATATGTGCATACATACACACATGTGCATCTATATATATACATATATATTTGAATTTTGACATCTAAACATATTAGCTCTTCCTTCAATATTAGTTTTAGACGAATGTTGTTGAAAACAGGTGTCTTACATTAGGTGTTCAGAGGATCATAGATTTTGAGGTAGAAGGAACTCCATAGGCCAGATGGTTCAAACTCCTCATTTTGCAACCTCCTTTTATACATGAGGAAACTGAGACCCAGAAAGGTCCCAGCCAGTCATTCATTCAGCATGCGTTTATTTAGTACTTTGTGGCAGACATTCTACTCTGCCATATTGATTTTACAGAAAGATGCAAAAACAGTCCCTGCATTAAACTCACATTCCAGTGGAGGAGGAAACATGCAGATAATGATGCACCTGCAATATAGATAAAGTGTGAACAGAAGTTTATCTTAGAAGAAAGGGACTGGAAGTAGGGTCACTGTGGAAAACCTTCTGGAAGAAGTTCAGATTTGAGCTGAATCTTGAGTGAAGCTGGGGAAGTTAATAGAGGAAGAGAAAGAAGAGCATTTCAGGCAAGAGAGACAGCCAGTTCAAAGGATACAATTGGGAATGGAACATCATATTTAAGGAACAGCGAGTAGGCTCTGGTGACATTGTACTGTACAGTACATAAAGGAAAGTAAATTGTTAGACAATTGGAAAGATAGGAAAGGATCATGTGATGAAGGGCTTTAAATATCAAATAGAGGATTTGATATTAGGAGTCATGGGGAAGTACTGCAGTTCATTGAGGAAGGGGGTGAAAATTCAGACCTGTACTTTAGGAAGATTACTTTGACAGCTAAGTTAAAGTATGGATTGTAGTGAGGAGTGGTAAGATAGAGAGATCAAGAAGAAATCATGTTTCTGAATAATGGCCTGAATTAGGACATATGAAAGGCCTTATACCATTTCTTGTAAGTCATCATTTTTCATAAACTGCAGTCCTCCATTGACCTTGGGTCTTCTGTTGTATTGATTGTTTGAGTGGAGAGAAGGGACATATGAGATATGTTGTGGAGGTAAAAAATGAAAATATTTGATAACAGATTGCATGCAAGTTAGCAGTTGAGACTGATGCAAATAATTTGAGTCTGGGTGATTAGGAAGATGATGTTGCCTTCAATAGTAATAGGAACATTGGGAAGAGGGGTGGATTTGGGGGGAAAGATAATAAGTGAATTTTGTTTTGATCATGTTGAGGCTGAAATCCATATAAGATATCTATATCCAAATGACAAATGACAAATGACACTTACTACTCATGTGACTTTGTATGTAATTTGGGATTTGAATTTGGGTCCTCTGATTCTAAACACAATGCTTTCCCTTCCCCCACCCCCATTATACTGTATTGATTGTGGGTGGAGCCATGGCTACTTCTCTTTAATGGTAGGAGAATAAAGACAGAACCTGGGTTTAGAACTTCATAAGTTTTTTCTATAAATGAGAATATGGTAGATATTCTTTTGGAAACCCTATTCATAGGTATAAAATCAATCAAATCAGTTACCACAAGAACCAGGTTAACCTTTTGACAATTTGTAGCCTTGTTTACTCTAACTAGACTAGTGTGAGATTGAAATATTCATAGATCTCAGACTGAAAGGAACGTCAGAGTCCGTCTAGTTTGATTACTTTATTTTTACAGGTGCAATAACTGATTGCCAGGGAGCTTAAGTGACTTGTTCTATTTCCTTGTTCAGAGATGGAATAAGACAGGTAGCATCCTGTTGCCTCATGTTGTATTAATGGAATTACTACCAACTTTTATTGGGTTTATTTGTGAAATCAACTTGTAGTTTGCATATAAAACACAAAAAGACATTTACTGATATAATCTTACCCCAACAATTCATCATAGTGTCTTATCATGACCTTCAGTCTAGGAACTTCTCTGTTTTTTAAGACAGATTTTCCTGGCTCCAAAGTCTATCATTCTGTCTGTGATGTCATGAAAAC
Organism: Vombatus ursinus; assembly: GCF_900497805.2. Lineage (NCBI taxonomy): Eukaryota > Metazoa > Chordata > Mammalia > Diprotodontia > Vombatidae > Vombatus > Vombatus ursinus. Next base: position 3,153,953 of record NW_020949613.1, read on the forward strand.
TTTCAATCCCCCAAACTAATAAATCTAATTTTTCATGGCAGAAATATGTTTCAGTTTTTTTCTTTTGTTTTATCTTGAGGGCTTTCTCTGCTTTGTGACCTTCTTATATCTGCTCAATCTGCCAATAATTTGATAGATTTGGCATATCAAAGCTTCTCTCTGTTCGCCTTCTGCACAAGCAAACTATCAATCATTTAATGAGTAAAACAGAATATGTTCCATCAGATGACTAAATTGGTATTGAGAGGATGAGATTGACTATGAAGGGGAGGCTTGTCAGCTCCCAACCCCCTTTTCTTATTGAGCTTTGTCCATTTTCATTTGGAATATTGTGACCTTTGAGAGCAGATTCAATCTCCTCATTCTGTTTGGATCGAAACACTATCCACGTAAGGGAAGTCTATCTTTTGGTTTTTGAATGAAGCTAGGTAAGGGTTAAATACCAGAAAAGAATACATTTTTAGCCCTGGACAGCAGAATTTCATCTTTTGCAGTAATTGAGAATAATGCTAATATATGAACACAAATTATGTTGTGTGTATAGTATGTATGTATACATATAAGTATATTCATTTTTTAAATATATGATTTCATCTATGTACTTTCCTCCCACTAATTCATATTAAAATTTCTCTGCTTGAAATAGGTCATTATCAATTGCTCTTGTCTCCCAAACTTATCCTCTGATTTCCAATCTTCTGGTGATAGGCCTTTCTGCCCTTAGGTAGGTCAATCCATGGACAACAGATATACATCTTATTGCTGGGCCTATGTTGCTCTTCAGCTTCTCTAGTGTCATGAGACCTTCTAGAGAATTGGCTTCTCTGGGTATCTTTGAAAAATCAGGTGTCTCTTCTACAAATACCATGATGAAGCATTGCTATGTGGTCTCATATAAATTTCCTAAACTTCCCAGGGGCAGCCTTTAAGTTATATAGTTCCCTCCAATTTCAACTGTAATTGTGTATCCATTTTTCATAATCATAATTCACTGTAAGTCTAATGAAACTCCCCTGCTGCAATATCATAACATGACTTACTAAAAGAATAGTAGAAAAAGAGAGTTATAAGTTATAGCTAATTTGTAGCATTTTTTTTGAGAGAAGGTAAGATTTACAGCTTGATTTCTTTAAGATTAATTGAAACACATTCATGAAATTGCTCATGACAATTTCATTTTAGCAGAATTAGATAGTCCAAAACAACTTTAATAATGTTTGTTGCAAAAAAAAAGTACTAGGGAAAGCCACATATGACAGTTTTACCCTTCTGAGTTTTCATATGAAAACTTCAAATATCCTACAGATAATTACAATTTCTGTATCTCTGTCCTTTCCAGAAGAAAGTCTTTGAGTTTAGTGTACCTTAACCAAGTTTTAGGGGGGAAAAGTGTTCACAACTTTCTAAGTAGCATGCAGATATACTCAGGAAAAGAGAATTCCTTCCCAGAAGCATACTGGTACTTGCTCACCTCCTGGTGTGTGCTGAGGGTGAACAGTTATGCACCAGAGATGTCTTTCTTGTCCCACCCTACCTCTGTTCGTATGATACTTCTCTCCTTAGTCTTCCTTGCCTAAGAACCTAGCATGGGGATAGGGCTGGATCATATGTTCACCTTGCTATCCTGTACCTATTATTGAATTACCTTCTGTGCTATCCCCTTTCCTCAAAACTGTTTGCCCCAGATGAAAATATCTCTTGATGCCTCTACTAAGTTATACTCTCAAAGTCCTCGACAGTATATTCTTCAGACTTTGTATTCCCTGCTCAACAGTAAAAATGTGCATGTATCTATGTGTTTAACATTTAGGTAGTATTTCTCAAGTTTCTTGAACGTATGTTAGAATATTAGATAATACACGTTTTAAAATTCTACAATACTTTAAAGAACAATTATCCTACTTATTGCTGTTAGGATGATAATATACTAAATGGCAAACTATATCACTGACCTAGCCAAAATCCCAGTTAATCTACCCAGTAATGTTTATATTTATTCCTTTACTTTGTATTCCCTGCACACTTTATGTGTTCAGTTTTTAAAATATTATTTTGACCTTTTGTTTTAAGCATTTTAAAATTATTTAATATGAAGGTCTTTTGACACATCAACAATAGTTATGTTGTCATTTAGAGTTGGAGGGCTGTGGTATCTCAGTATAGGGGAAGAGATATGAGCGGTCTAAAATGGACAAGGAAAGATAAATCTTTTTTGTTATTGTTTGGAGGGGTGGACAAATAGGGACTCATTTTAAATATCTATCTTTTTGTCTAGTATTTATGTTTTAATCTGCATGTGTCTGATCTGGAAATTCATCTCAAATAGAATAATAAATCCACACTGGGAAAGACCTGACTCAGGAAGAAACTGGCAAACTATCCATCTAGAAACTTTGTCTCTGTTAGACTGATGTTAAGTTTTGTCCTCTCCACAACCTCCCCTGAAGGAAAGGCAGGAAGGGCTTGGGTTTAAAACAGCTTCTCAATATATAGAACAACTAGAATGTTAAAAACTTAGAGTTATAAGTAGGGGTCCTTTCAGGTCATCAAGTTGAACCTCTTGTCACACTGCAACATCTTTTATTGGGAATCATCCAGTTTTTGTCCTAACACATCCAGTGATACATATAACCCACTACCTTTGTTACTATAAAATGGAGAAATAATAGCCACTACCTCCGTGGTTGTTGTGAAGATCAAATAAAATATTTGTAAAATGCTTAGTGCAATGCCTGGCAAACAGTAGGTGTATAATATATGCTTTCTATTTCTCTTCTTTCCTCCCTCCATCCATCCCTGTCTTCCCTCCTTCCTTCTTTCTGTTCTTCCTTCCAACTCACAAGAATGTCCATAATCTTTTTCGATTGTTCTAATGATTAGAAAGTTATTCAAAGATGAGGGCTACAATTAACTTCTTTCCATTAGTTCTAGTGCTTGCAAACATTACAGAAATAGTCAAATGTTACTTCAAAGAAATAGTACTTACACTCTTCAAAGGCAACACATATGTTTTCTTTGCCACTACCCTTCCACTCAATCTTCTCATCTCATTACCATTTCTTTCAATGATTTCTTCTGTGTTACAGCTTCTCATATTTGATTCTAGATTTCAAATGCCTCATATACTCTGTCCGTAACTTCTGTTTCTAAGGAATTCATCCATAATACTTGGCATCATATTTTTGATATATTGATAAGTTGATTGATGATAGGTTCTCAGTACATTTATCATTGACTAAAAATGAATGATATGTTCATTTAGAAAGGCTGCCTGGTATAGTAGATAGAGAGCTGGCCTCAGGAAGACTGGGGTTCAAGTCCTTCCCTTGACCCATCTGTACTCTGTGACCTTGGGCAAATCACAACATCTCAGTGCCCCAGACCTTCTCAGATTTATCAGTTTCAGAAGAGATGCTGATCTGCATTGGTAAAAGAAATTTTAGCTGGGAATTTGCTATACTAATGGAATCACAATCACTTAAAATTAGTTTTAATGTAAATGGTCTCTATTACTTATGCTATACAAAGTATGTTCTATTTTTTTTGCATCCATCAGAGAGAAGAGGAAAGTATGCTTTATTTTATTTTAATTGTCTTAGAATGAAACACACCAAGTTAACTTTTTGTGTGTGTGTGTGTCCTAGTTCAATCATTCAATTGAAATTCTAATTTACTATGGCTCACACATTCATTTAATGAGAGGTAGTCAGATATCAATGTGGTATCAAAAAGAGAAGGGACTAGGAATTGGAAAATCTGCCACCTGTCACTAACTTGCTATGCCATCCTGGCCATATCACTTTACTTCTGAACCTATCTTTCTTTTTCTTTCTTTTTTTTTTTTATATATGTGTGTATAAGAGTGGGGAAGTGGAAGGAGATTAGACTGGATAATTTCTAAGTTCTTTTCAAGCTTGAAAAATCTGATTCCTACCACTTTCCCCATAAGAGAAGGAAAATATAGTGCTATCGAGTTGAAGCTTGGAACAATAAATGATAAAATGCTTCCCCATTCTTCTTCTTGGGGGGAGGGCCACACTGAACTTGTCTCTAGGAGCAAATCTGTCTGCTTAGCTCTGGATCAAGATCAGTGTGTGACTAAGGTTGGAACAGGGGAGGAGCTAGACAACAATACACTTTGCTTTTATTTTTATTTTTCCCCTTTCCTCTTTAGGATTTAATCATTAATTTCCCTACACTCAGAATTTCTCAGCAAACAGTTGATCATTGACTTAATGTTGGATTATTCCTAAAAGAAAAAAAAAAAGATAAAGTGGTGATAATTTGTCTTCAGTTTCCTTCCTCTTTACTCCTCCTTTTTTTCAGTGTCCTCCCATCCCTCAAGTGCCTGGTGCCCTAATTCTAAAGATTTTCTCTTAAGCCTGCCCCGCTTATTATGATGGCCTTTCAAGGCTGACTTCATTCACTGGTCTTTTCTTGACCTGTGTTTCCATATACCAAAACTTTCTGGCTTTATATACCCATACCTTTTTTTTTAATCCTTTTTGGCAACTAGCTAGCTAATAAAAAAAAAGTAACCAATAGGTACTTGAGACTACATATTTCACTTAAATGAATATTTGCATTTTAAAAGTCTCTGTCTCTACCTCCTAGACTAGAAGTTTTTAAAGCAACAACACTGCTGTACTCTTCTTTGTGTCTCTTCACAGTACTTATACCAGTGCATTGCTGACAATAGGTCTTGCTTAGTTTTTATTGAATCGAGTCAAAGAAGCAATGTAATTTTCAGTACCATTGGGAAAATGGGAAAGATATATTTAGGAAGATGGACCTTTCATAGTTTAATGCAATTTGACTCAGTAAGACAGCACTGGATTTTGGAGTTTGAGAGCTGTCAGTACCTGTATGACCTTGGCAAATCACTGCCTCTTCTGCGCCTCAGTTTTCTAATCACTAAAATGAATGGGTTAGATGGCCTATAAGATCTTTCTAGACCAAAGTCTATGAACCTCTGATGCTGTTTCTCTTTAGTCTTTGTTTCACCAGTGCTTAGGACAATTTCTATTATATAATAGGTACTTAATAGATGGATGGTTATATAGGGTATTTATTGCATGCTTACTAAGTTCCGGACATGATATTAATTACTGAGCACACACATACAAAACAAAACAAACACATCCCTTCTCTCAAGTTTATATTCTATAAATATACATTTAAATATATAAATGTAAATTTTATATATTTAAATAGATATATAAACATGTAATTTATATATTTAAATAAATATATAAACATGTAATTTATATATTTAAATAAATATATACATATGTAATTTATATATTTAATATTGTATATATATTTGTGTGTATGTGTGTATGTATGTGTGTGTGTGTGTGTACACACACACATATCTTGATTTTATGTTCTAATAGGGGAAAATAAAACATAAAAGGGACCTGGATCTTGCCTGGTTCAGTAATGCTTGTTGACATACTGACTGATTATAGGACCCCATGGGCACAAAGTCCTTACCCTCATGGAATTTATAAACTTAGAAGAAGGATACAACACAGTGGAAAGTAGCTTTAAAGCACTATATCAATGCTATGGAGTACTATGGAAGAAAGGTTATTACTAACTGGGAGAATCAAGGAAGACTTTCAAGCAGAAGTAGTATTTGAATTTGGTTTTAAGAGCAGGAGAGGATATCCCATAATGGCTAAAACAGACAATGTCACTGTAGCCTGTACTGTGAGCTATTTTGTCCAAAGCCAAACAATGAGGAATGTGGTTTTAACAGTCTTGAGAACAGTGGCTGAATCTAGACAGATCAGGGAGAGTTGGGAACATTTTGACTTCTAAAAACAAATCAAAAATTAAACTGAATGAGTATCATAAAAATTCAGAGTTCACTTTAAAGAAGCCAAGTTTTGGAAATGCATTGTAAAGAGGGCAACATCATTTTTCTTTGAAACTATGCTTTACGTATTAGTAATTTGTATTTTGAATGTCATAGAAATATGACAAGCATTGTCATGGATGAAAAATTTATCACACACAGAAGTTATGATTAACAATCCACTTTACCCTCATCTATTAACTTCCCATTTTCATAAAATTAAAGAATGGGAGGAGATCTCAGAAGTCATATAGTCCAGCCCACACCTGGGTTGGAGCTTTTCTCTCTGTAACATCCCTTGTACATGATCATATACCCTCTGCTTGGAGACTATCCCTCTCAACCCAGTCATAGAGAACTCTTTCTTTAAAAAAATAGTTTTTAATTTGTTTCCTTAAATGTTTCACAATTGGATTTTATTTTTAGTTTTTTTTATTTATTTTGTTAAATATTTACCAATTACATTAAAAATTTAACATTAATTTTTTTTAAAATCTAGTTCTGAATTCTGTCTCTTCCCCTACCCTTTGAGAAGGCAAGTAACATAATACCATTTATAAATATGTAGTAATGAAAAAATATATTTCTGTATTAGTCATGTTGCAAAAGAAAATGTACACATGAACAAGAAGAAAAAAGAAAGTGAAAAAATATTCCTCAGTCTGCCCTCAGAATTCATCAGATCTCTCTCTGGTAGCATTTTTCATCATCAGTCCTACAGAATTATCTTGGATCATTAAATTAATTAGAGTAGCCAAGTCTTTCACATTTGATTATCATTACAATATTACTGTTCCTGTGTACAATAATTTATTGGTTCTTCTCACTTCACTTTGTATCAGTTCATATAAGTCTTCCCAGGTTTTTCTGAAGCCATCTTGTTCATTATTTCTTACAGCACAATAGTGTTCCATTGCAATCATATACCACAACATGTTCAGCAATTTCCCAATTGATGGTCATCCCATGGGGAACTCTTTATTGACCATGATTTCTCATTTCATTTTTGGGTAGTTTTGAATGTTAAAAGTCATATGTGTGTATGCAAACACGTGCATGTATTATATATGTATAGAGATATATATTGCTATATATAGATATATGTGGGTATATATACATGTGTATGTGTATATGTGTGTATATGTGTATCTGTCTATTTTTCTATTCTTTTAAAGTTAAGAAACTTTCTCAATAAGACCACCTTTCAATTATACGAAAATGACTAGCAACCATATTCCTCCCCTCTCCCTCTATTTCAAGTTGTATCTTATTCAAGCTTAATATTTCTCATCCCTTCAATTGTCCTATGTATGGCATGGTTTTTATTCTGTCCACCATCCTGATAGCCTTTTTTTGGGTAAATTCCCATTTTCAGTGTTGTTTCTTAAATGTGGTAGCCAGGATTGAATATAATTGGAATGTAATTTTTGTCTCAGCTTAGGACTGGGCCAGAATAAAACAGGATTACTGCCTCCCTTAGTTTGGAGACTATGCTTGTATTAATTCATTCTAAGTTAACATTTGCTCATTTGATGGCCATAATATAATGTATTCAGGTTGGTCTTGTACTCCACTAAAACCCAAGGGTCCTTTTCATGTGAGCTGTTGCATATCTTCTGTCTCCCTGATTCTTTGTCAATGGCTGTATCATTCTTCTAGTCACCGAGGTTGTAATATTTTCCTCTCCTTTATCCATTATATCCAACCAGTTTTAAAATATCTCTTGAATTATTTCTGGTTCCATAACTTCTCTCTACTTTCACTAATAGTCTTGAATAATCTTTTTACCTTTACTATCTCTCCATTCCAATTTCTTCTAAAGACTGATAGACTAATCCTCCTGACACATTGCTTTCCTTGCCTGAGCCTATAGGTAGAAAGCTTTGTTTAGCCAGCTAAGAATATGCTAAAGTCTTTCTTGCCTTTCTGCCTTAGCTAATAACATTTCCTTCTCTTCCTTAAAATTGTGCATGCTTTCTCTCTGTCTATCCTGGAAAAGGCCAAAGCAATTAACAAACATTTCTTAAAGACTTTTCACGTGGCAGATCCTGTGCTAGATGCTGGGGACAGAAAAAAAATCCCTACTGTCAGGAGCTTCACATTCTATTTGGGGAGGTGACATACATACATACATGCAAATATATATATATATATATATACACACACATTGGAGCCATATATGAATATGGACATGTACACATACATATTTGGAGCCATGTATATGTGTATAGGCATAAATAAATGTGTGTGTTTATGTGGAGTTTAGTTATGTCTGTGTATGGATATGTCATCTATATCTCTACACACACAAACACATACACACATATGTGTATAGAGAATAAATACAAAGTAAATATAAGGTAATTATGTAAAGGAAGAGGGAGGCCTGAGCCCCTATCACCTCCATAATGATAATTGCCTTCTTGTCTCAATTCTCTTATCTCTCTGATTCATATTCCATAGAGCTGTGAAATTGATATTCCTTTAACATATATATGACTATATCACTACCTTACTAAAAAAAAAAACAAAACTCTGGTTTCCTATTATCTCTAGATTGAAATATAAGATCCTCAGTCTGGCATTTATAACCACTCCACAAGCTAACTCCCACCTCCTTCTACATTTATTTCTTAGTATTGTCCTTCACACATGCTCCATTCTAATCAAACTGACTTGCTAGCTGTTCCTCATATGTGACTTTCCATCTCTTCCTTGTCTTAGGACAAGTGGTAAACATTGTCTAGAATGCATTCCCTCCTTAGCTCCGTGTCCTAGAATCCATAGCTTTGTTTAAAGCACTATTCACTTGATCAACTATCATCTCAGAGAACTGATGATGCAGAATTATAGCCACATCCTTGCAAAGAGGTGACGGACTGGATATGCAGAATGAGCCTCATGTTTTTGGACATGGCCAATATGGAAATTTCTTTTCCTTGACCACACATATTTATTATAAGGGTTTTATTAATCATTTTTTTTCTTTAGGGTAGAATAAAGTGATAGAGGAAAAAAAATGCTTGATAAACAATTCAAAGAAAAAAACAATTTAAAGGATAACTCAGTCCTTCCTACATGACACTTTTTCTGCTCACCCCAGTTATTGGTTCATTGTCCCTCTTGCATTTGCTTTGTATTACTTTGCATTTCCTGGTTTAGAATACACACAAGGAAAGGACACTAGAAAGCTGACCTCAGAACTGAGAAGACCCTGTTTTAAGTCTTACCTCTGACATATACTGGCTATGTGGCTCTGGATGAGTCATTTAATCTTTCTGTGCCATCAGGTGACTCTAAGTTGCAGAGAAAGTACCAGCTGTCATTGGAAGAAAAGTTACTCATCAAGAGCTTCCTGTAGTAATAAAACCACAGGTGCAGAACCTATCTCTTATTTGCACACATGTTGTATGCTGTCAGTATAAGGTGAATTCTTTGAGGACAGGGATCCTTTTGGTTTTGTCTATTTCTTTGGTGCTTTGCATTGAAGGGCTTAATAAATGTTTGCAGAATTGCCATGACTAATTCCTCTCAAACAAATTTTTCCTTTTTTGAAGTTCTGTAGCAATTTTGTCACTCTAATTTTGGCATTCTCATACTTCCTTATTGATATGGTTTTGTGTGAGCTCCTTGAGAGTGGAGAAGTTGTAGTTACTGAGGTCATTGTTGTTTCTTTCTATCCCACAATACCTGGAATATAGTAGGCACATAAATGCTAAATGACCATAGACCTTCTCTCCCCATCTAGATGGTAATCCCAAGGAAACCAGAGTTTATGTTTTCTATTTCATTTTTTCTAAGTGTCTAGTATACACGAGGCACTCAGGAAGTACTTGTTATGTATGCATAAAGAATATCTTAACCATATATCCATTTAAAATTACAAATTAAATCTCAGAGAGCAAAAACAAATGGAAAATAGAGTTTATCTGCGTACTCTAAGATAGAAATATAAAGTGATCTGTTACTTTTGACTGTTGGAGAAGATAGTTTTCTTGTTATTGGTGAAGAAAGGAGGGGTGTCATAGTAAAGGGTGACCAAAAGATAGATCAAAAAAGAGAATCTGTACATCAAGTTGTTGAATGAGACTTAATAGAATGTGAGGCAGCTATTGCGAAGCTGGAGCCTGAAACAAGTCTCTATTTGAAATACTGTTAAAAGGACTGGAAAAAACTGAAATGTCATTTGGATATAGTGTCATAAATTATTTGAAGTGCAAAAAGTCAAACAAATTTTGATTTTTCTTTCTTCTTCCCCACAGGACCATCTTACTATTGCGCTAATGGACATTTGAAAGTGCTTTTTACCAAACATCTGCAAAAATGGAAACATCATCTCTGCTGTCATCACTGAACGATGAATGCAAATCAGACAACTACATTGAACCTCATTATAAGGAATGGTATCGGGTAGCTGTTGATACTTTAATACAGAATGGATTAGAAGCATACCAAGAATTTCTTGCCAAAGAGCGATGTTCAGAGTTTCTGTCTGAGGAGGAAATTGACTATATATTGAAAAATGTTCAGAAGTTTGCACAAAGCACAGCCCATGGCTCTGACAATTCTTGTGATGACACCTCTTCTTCAGGAACATACTGGCCCATAGAGTCTGATGTGGAAGCGCCAAACTTGGATTTGGGATGGCCCTATGTGATGCCTGGACTCCTGGGAGGTACCCATATAGATCTGCTTTTCCACCCACCACGAGCACATTTTCTTACCATAAAGGAAACTATTCGCAAGATGATCAAAGAAGCAAGAAAGGTAAAAATGAAGGATCTGTGTGTGTGTGTGTGTGTATGTGTGTATGTGTATTGTATAAGATTTTATTTACCACCTCAAAGGAATTGAATTATGTTTAAGGCAGGGGATGTATTAATGTACAACAACCATGTTTCTACAGCACATTAAGTAATTTCTTTATCTTTGGAATATAACAATAATTTTAGAGCTCAGTTATGAGGGTAAGGAGAGAAAAGGAATGGGGTTCTATCCCAGCTCTCATAGAGTTTCACTTTGAGTATTATACTTTTTTTAATATTTAGAAGTTGTCCCAATTACAATAAGACGATGCTATATTTGTAGAACTTTATTTGGCTTAAGGGACCTTAGAAATAGGTTCTTGAACGTTCCATCACTGTCTTCTCTGTCAATGAGACATTGAAGTACTTGCAAATAATGTTTTTCTACATTTTTCACATCCATCCCTTTTCTTCCTTCAAGGAGCACCACATTGGTTCAAGCCCATATCACCTCTCACTTGAATTATTTCCATAACCTCAGAGAGGCATCATGGAATAGTGAAAAGAAGTTGAATATGGATTCTAACCAGCTTTTGTCATTAATTTCTTATATGCCTTTGGACAATTCAATTAACATCTCGCCCTTAGTTCTGTTGCCTGTAAAATAGGGAGACAGGATTAGATACCTTTATGAATACTTCTGTCTTTAAATATTTGATCACATCATCTGAAGAACAGAATATTAAAGACTCTAAAAACTTTGAATTCTTTGCTAACTTGTATGACAGGAAACAAAAAGATTACCAGGAATAATTGAGAGTTATGATGGTGTAGAGATTTAATGTATAGGGCATTGAAAAAAGGTAACCATGTTTTTTTTTTTTCCTTTAACACTGATGATAATCTGAAAGGGATTGATTATATCCTGGATGACAAAAAAAAAAATCTTAAAATGCTATGCCATTGGTCTGAGTGTTACAATGTGAAATTCTATAAATTTGGCTTCCAAAAACAAAAAAACAAACAAAACCAGCCAACTTAATAAGTCTGAGAGGGGAAGGTTAGATATGATTAGAGAGCCATTAGTCTTGGGGGAAAAGATAAATAAAAATCAGTACTGTGAAGCTGTGGGGGAAAATGTAAATTCAATTTTGAGCTGCATTAAGAAATAGCTCAATAGGAATAAGGAGGTGATAGTACTTCTGCACTTTGCCTTTGTTAGACTTTATTTGGAAAGTATTATTCTGTCTTTTGAATCTCAGTCTAAGAAGGGTATTAATAAGTTTGAGAATGTCCAGAGGGGGTCACCCAGAATAGTGAAGAGTCTTGAGACCATGTCATATGAGGATCAGTTGCAAGAAATAGCAGTTTTTGGAGAAGAAAAGACTCTTGGAGTGGGGGTTGCAAAATTATAGTTGCATGTAATTTACATGAAGAACTGTTATGTGGACAGAGAAAAAGACTTGGGCAGTTTGGCTTCAGAGGGTACAACCAAGAGAAATTTAGTAGAAGTTGCAAAGACACAGATTTAGGACCTGACATCAAGAAAAAACTTTGTGGATATCTGGTAGTGAACTTGGTTACCTTAAAAAGTAAATGTTACCTCCTTCTTGGTGGCCTTCAAGCAGAAACTGGATAATAACTCAGGTATTTTAGAGCACAGATTCTTTTCAGGTATTTTTTTGGCCCAGACTGTAGCCAAGTTTCTTTAAAAAAAAAACAAAACTCAAAATCTGTTGTTCTGTGAAATAATATTTTTAAGCACCTTCAACTTGTTCACCTTGAAGGAAGTTTTAGTTTATTCTAATTTTTGCTTATTAAATGCAGCCAGACTCATTCTTCAAACTGAATTGTCATATTTTTGTAACTTGTTCTGCAAAAGTCACTTCAAAACTATGACTGAGTCACTGGAAGAAGTATATTAATAAATATGACTTTTGTCAACACTTGAATTACTACTTACTCTGTTTTGGGACAGAATGTTTTGAAGCTATAAGGTTTACTGATAAATGAAAAGTACAATACTAATGGTTAAAGGTCATGAGTAAGGCAAACATTGAAATTATGGGTTTATTAATCAGCAATAAGATAACAGCTCCTTTGGAACAGTCTATTCATTTAAAGAGAAAAACTTTGATTCTTATAAGTCTTTGGACTAAGCATGGTTTGAAACCGAAATATGGTGGCTGTCTTAGTGGATGTTTGTTATGTCTCTAGGAAGCCTTTTTTGTATAGCAGATCTTGAGGTATTAAAAAAAATAAATAAAAAGCTTCTTAGCTATTTCTTGTGTCTTAAATATATCCATTTATACTATCCCAGGAAGAATTTGGGGTCAGTGAGATTTTGGGTATGATAGCCAAATAGGGAAGGTACACTGGGAAAACTGATGTTGCAATGGAACTGATCAATTCAAGCATTCATCAAATGCCTACTATTTATAAGACTCTGTGCTGGTTGATAAAGATCCAAAGATCCCCTTCCCCCTTCCCCCCCACAAATCTATCCCTTAAATATATTCTACTAGAGGAGAAGTGCCAAATTCCTGCGGTGCATGGCCAGTAAAATTCTGGAGTGAGGCTCAAACCAGATTAAAATGCAATTGGAAAATGTTTAACAAAATAAGAAAACAATACAATAGATTTTGTAAGTCAACATGTAGCACAAGGGAATCCATGTCTATTTAAGTTTGACACTTTTTTACTAGAGGATACAATATCCATACAGATAAATAAATACAAGATCATTTGATGAGGGAGAAGTATGAACATTTGTGATCAAGCACATCTTCTTAAACTTGGGGTAATCTTTTTTTTTTTTTAGTTAGGCAGTGGGGATAAGTGACTTGCCCAGGGTCACACAGCTAGTAAGTGTTATGTGTCTGAGTCCGCATTTGAACTCAGGTCCTTCTGAATCCAGAGCCGGTGCTCTATCCACTGCGCCACCTAGCAGCCCCAAACTTGGGGTAATCTATTGGCAACTTGAAGATTTAAGAGGAAACTTTACCTCCAACTAAAATGATTTGACACATTCTTTGAGCCTTTTTTATTCAAATATTTATACCATATTGAAGATGTAGTATAATTTAGTCCTTAAATCCTTTGGATATTCAAGACTAAGTTTAAACAATTGCCTGGAGATCAAAGGGCCTTTCTGTGTTGTAATGGAAAGTGGTACCATTCACAAAAAGAACTTGCTGAAGTTTTTTTGATTGTTGATTTTAAGTTAATGTATGCCTTTTAAAAAAATACCATACTCAATTTTCAATATTCTATTAACCTTTTAGAAGTTACTTACATAACCTTATGGAATCATAGTTCTAGTGCTGGGGGTACCTCAGAAGCTATCCACTCCAACCCCATCATTTCATAAATGAGGAAATTAGGGTTTAGAGAGTTTTGTCTAGCTCACTGAGGTACAAAGATTTAGATATAGAATTTGAATCTAGATGGTCTCATTCTAGTAATTGTTCTTAACTAAAACTGACAAAATGGTAGCATATACAATACTAAACAAGCATCTGCTAACCGTGTCTACATGTTTTGCGTCTTGTTTCATTTCCAAGTATGTTTCGTCATCTGTTCTCTGGAAATTAGATTGGTCATTGCAAATTGCAATTAACATTATTTTGTTTTCATTTACATTGTTATCATTAAACATGGTTGTTTCCCATGTTTTCATCAATATTTTGTCCTTGTGCCAAAAAAAAAATGCATATGGAACAACTATGATTCTTATCTTTTGTTTGTTTTTTGTTGGGGGAGAAGGCAAATTGTATGACTTGCTGTGTCAGTGAAAGAGAATGATGGCCTTATTTTAAATTGAATTTAAGGAATTTTGAAGGGTATACAACTGTTAAACAAAGCATTAAAAACATCATGGATCAGTGAAAAGATCTAGAGTTAGCGACATGGCTTTGGATGTTGGCTGTACTTCATACTACATGTGTGACCCTGACTTTGGACTTCATTTTTCTCATTTATAAAATGAAGGACTTGGAGTAGATGACTCCAATTTTGCCATCTGGACTTTTAATCAGAACTGGAGATTTGTTTTTGGCCTTGTCATAATAGATGTCTGATTTGGGACAAGTCACCTTACCTCAAGGACCTCATCTCTCTCATTTGCAAAATTTGGATAATCTTACTTTCATCAACTACCATACAAGGTTATTGTGATCCTTTAAAAGTACTCTAAAAATATGCACTGATTTATAACTAAACATATGTCTGTGTGAAAACAAAGTCCCCCCAAAAAGATTAAATCATGTTAATGACAATTTGTCAATAGAAAGTACTAAGCATTTTTAAAAGATTGGGTGTGTCAAGCAATTCAGTCCCTGGACTGGTGTGGTTTACATAAGTCAGACTTTTAATACGCTTGAGAATTTGTAGGAGTTAGTTGCTCATAACAATAAACTTTCTGTTCTTTAATTTCTATTAAAAAAGGTAATTTCATATAAATCAACCACTCAACAAGCATTTAACGAGCACTGTGCTAGCCACAAAGGACACAATGACAAAAAAAAAAAAGAAATAATCACTACATTCAAGATGTTTGTATTCTACTGTTTGGAGACAGGGATTGGACCTGTGATTCCACTGGAATGAAGAACTCTCAATAAGGAAACTACCCTGCCAATGCAGATCAATACGGTTATTTCTTCCACATAGCACGTTTTCCCATCATGGTTTCAGCATATTGTAGGTCAGCATAAGAAATTAAATGGGAGTTTTTGGGGAGTTTTGCAGAAGCTTCAGATGACATGTGAAGGCCAGAGGACGACACAGATGAGAAACTCCGAAATGCATAAAAAAATGTATAGTATTGTATAATATTAACATTTTGTCTTTTAAAACCATAATCATTCAGACTTCTGTGGTATGAAGTGAGGACCAAAATATTTAACACAGTTTTTACAGATGAAGGCCCTAAGTCCCCACTATGTGGAAGGAACAACTAGTTTTAGTGAGTTGCTCAGATAAGGTAGATGTTAAGTGACTTGCCCAGCATCAGATAACCTGTATATATCTGAGACAGCACTTGAACCCAGATCTTCCTGTCTTTTAGGTTAGCTTCCTTCTACTCCACTGCCTCTCTAAATACAAAATAATTTTTAGGGGGAAGGCATTAACAGTGTGTGTGGTGAGGTATCAAGAAAGACTTTTTGTAGGAGGTAACATTTGATCTCAGCTTTTAAGGAACCTGGATATTCAGAGAGGTTGTGGTTAGCAGGGAGTACATTCCGTAAGGTTCAAATGAAGGCATGAGGATGGGTGATAGAGCTTCATGTGTGAGGAATAACAGGACCAGTTTAGCTGGATCAAACACTGTTTGAAAGGTAGTCACACATATTAATTTTTGTGGCATTATAAATGTGAACATGGAATGTAATATGATCTTTCTTTAAAAAATATAATTGTTTTCCATCACCAATTCTTTCATTTAGACAATTGTACTATAAAATTTTCTGAAGACCCAAATTAAATTCAAAATGGTACTAGGGAACAGGACAATATGTGGGAAAGGATTTATGAACATCATTTACATTCATTTTTGTATTGTTTACAACTGGGATGAGGTATAGTTTTGAAAAATAAATGGCATATAATGGAAGATTCATAAGTGCATAAATACTTGTAAGAAATGGTAGAAGCCCTAAAGCTTGAAAGCTCAGCAGGTCCACCTGTTTAAACTCCTTTGAAAGGAGAATTAATAAGAAAGGGAAGCATATCTAACCCATCTCCACAACAGATGTATTATTTAAATCCTGTTTATTTTGAGTCATTACTTATACACCTGAAGTTCTTATATCCCTAGCAACAATAAAATTCTGGAACCATTCAACTTCTATTCAGGATGATACCTGCGATTGTTCTGATGCTTCAGAAACCTTTCGATTTTGTTATTATTTTTGCGACTGCAAAGTAGAAGTTGTTGAGAATTTCTTAAATAAGTACTCTTTGAGAAAAAAAAAATCCAAGTAGACACATCTCATTTATGATTAAAATTGAAATTGCTTTCAAGTCTTGTCTTCATTTGTGGATTTAACAGTTTTTTTGTGAGGTTCTGTGTATTCAAGGCAATGTGTGAGATTCAAAGATGAATAAGAAACCATCCCATCCCTTAAGGATATTTCCTTCAGATTTTAAATTTCACTGGGAAGTTGACTCATTATTGTTGGGTCAGCTGCATGATGACTGATAGTATCTATGAAAAATTTTCCCAGGTTATTATTTGTCTGTCAAGAAGAGTTCTCAAGATGATATATGTCTGTTCTTCTATTGCCGTGAACTGTTGCTAGCATTCTTTGATTTCTTAACCAAAGTCATCTTTCATTAAGGTAATTTGTTTTCTTAGTCTCTTTCTCACTAGTGGAATACTATAGTTAAGACATCTTGAAAGACTTGCACATGGAGATGTTTAACTTTGATGATACGTGTTTCTTAATTTCCTAATTTTAGGATAGATTCTTATATATAAACTGTGTTTCTGTGAAGCATAGCATGGAGAATTCATAAGCAGAAGTCTGCTGGAAATTAGGACAGAAAATCTCCTAAAGTGTTTTGTAATACATTACAAAATTGAGGTATTGGTACCACTTTTTGTTGCTGTAACTAAGTGTATCATTAAAGCCCAAGGCCTTTACAAAATATATATATATATATATATATATTTATGTATATGCATACATAAAGATATGAATATGAATTATATATGTATATATTAATTAGCCATTACAAAAGCCAAGGTAAGCTTGCATGTAGTCTATTCAAAATTACTCTTTGTAAGTGTCCTGCCTACTGAATTCTTTCAAATATTTCCTTCCAACCTGTGTCAGCTATGCAGTTCATAAATTGAATTATTTTGTTATGAATCATTCTACCTTAATCCATTCACTACCCCCTCATAATCCAACTGATAAAATCAAAACCATCTCATGTCACTTTCACACTGTGTGCCACAAAGCTAAACTATAGTTCTCTTGCAAAACACTTCTTCAGCTCAATATAACCTTTGTAATTAGGGTCAAAAAAATCGTCTTTGTTCTTAAACTTCCAATTCTTCACTTGAGTTTTCTTTGTTCTGACTCTTTCTCCCAATTATTATGGCACTACCCTTCATAATTCAACTCAAAATTTACTTCTTCCTGGAAATATTCCCTGATTAGCCAATCCTTGAGCCACTGCAATCCAAGGACATGAAAGAACTCTGACTTCCAGGCTTAGTATGTATTACATATTTTAAAATTAATTTTATTGATATCTTTTCCTTTTTACAATAATATTCATTTCCAAATATATCCTCCCTTTGCCCTACCTAGCAACCCATCTATTGTAACAAAAAATAAAAGGAGAAAAAAGTCATTTAGTAGAACTAGATGATATAAATTGTACTCTTTTACAAATAATTTTAATTGATTTGTTTTTATATCACTTGAATTTTTGAATATGTCCCTCCCAATACAACAGTTCCTTGTAACAAATTAATCCTTAAAACGGGGGCGAAGGGGGCGCGGTGGGGATGCTGGGGAAGCATTCAACAAACCTAACCAATACATTAGCCAAACTTTACCGTATACATTGGTGGTAAAACGTATAGAGCAGGACCTGTAGACAGGAAGACTTGAGTTTAAATCCTGTCTTAGACACTTACTAACTAAACAAGTCACTTAACTTGTTTGCTTCAATTTCTTTGTTTGTAAAATGAGAATAATAACACCTACCTCCCAAGGTGATTGCACAGATAAAATAAGATAATATTTGTAAAAATGCTTGGCAAATCTTAAAGTGCTTTATAAATCATATCATCATCATTTTTATATTTTAATATTTCTTTATATCACTTAAACATTGTTTATGGTAGTTTGATCCATTATATGTCAACTACACTGTTAGTATATCTCTTTGTCTGAGGAATAATCTTTTTTTCTGTGTGTCTTTCTGAAATTTTGTAACTGTAGAACAAATTACCTCATAGTCGTGTGGGGAGAAAGGTAACTATTGGTAGCATTAAGTGAGGCAACATAGAGTTGGGGAACCTGGTTTCAGAATCCAGCTTTGCTACTTTGTGAAAGCCACTTACCCTTTCTATGCCTTTTTTATCATATATAAAATGAAAGATTAGATTAGATGATTTCTGGTTGAAGAAATCTGTTTATGTGAAAAAGTTCCATAGTGGAGATTTTCCCTCAATATTTATACCATCTTGGTCTCTCTAGATGTGATGATCTGCCTGGTCAAATCATCTGTCTTCTTATTTTTACTTATTAGTTTCATATTCTTTATTGTCCTGCTAGTCTACCGTGGAATTTCCAGCTTTCAGACTCTCTTGATTAGACCATTGCAATACTTTTTAATTACTCTCCTTGCCTCAGTTCTCTACCCATTCCAATCTATCATCCACAGAGATTCTAAAGTGATTTTCCTTACATTTAGGTCTGCATGCCCAGTCAGTAAACTCCATTATGGCTTCCTATGACATCTCAGGTTAAAAAAAAATCTGTTTTAACATTTAAAATTTGTCATACCCTGGCTCCTTCCTACCTTTGCAGTGTTCTTATGTACCACCCTCTCTCTACATGTTCTACAATCCATTCACATTAACCTACTTGTTATTTCTCCCGTAAGGCATTCTATCTTTTTCTGTGCCCTTGTGCAGGCTGTCTTTCTCCACCCCATCCCCATTCCCACCCCTATGCCACACATTGAGTGCTTTCCTTTTTCACCTCTACCTCTTGGAATCATTGGTTTCCTTCAAAACTAAGGTCAAACTACACCTACTTTCTGCAGAAGGACTTCCTAGACCCATCTAGCTGCTAGTGGTTCCCTGTTGATGGTATCTTTTATATACCTCCATGTATACATTGTTATTTTTTTCCCTCCCATTAACCAGGGCTTTTTACTCTGGAGTCCATAAACATGAACAAAAATATTTGGATAACCATAATATTAGTTTCTTTTGCAATACTATAATACTATGTATTTTATTTTATACATTTAAAAAACATTATTTAGAGAAGGTATCCTTAGACTTTTTCAGACTGTCAAAGGGATCCATCACACACACACACACACACACACACACACACACACACACACATACACCTTTGTGAAGGTTAAAAAACCCTGCACTATTAGAATGTATGTTTCTTGATGACAAGGGCCATATTGCTTTTGCTTTTGTCTTTGTATTCCTGACCTTTAGAATAGCACTGGCACATAGTAGGCACTTACTAAATGTTTGTTGATGCTGTGGTCTTTGTTTTGTCCTTACACCAAAGACTCAGTAGGCTCCTCATTAATTTCTTTCTCAGCTCTGTTCTGCTTGGGAGTGAGATCACTCGCTGTTTCAGGGCCGAACAGGTTTAGTTATACAGAATCACCATTGTCCTTGGCTGGTTGCAAAAGAAGAAAGGATTTACTCCTAGCAAGACTCAGGTGGATTCCTGAAACATCATTAAGATGTTATTCATTATGATCAACCTGCTGGCCCAGCATCAGAAAGGATCCCAAAATTGATTATTTGGTGGGGGAGGGCATTGGGACTCAAGAGTAAATAAATAATGACAAAAATACCTTCCAATTTAAAAATAAAGAGAAGCTGCTATGGACATAGATTGGCTGCTCCAACCTTTCTCTGCTGAAAAGATGTACAAACAGGCACATTCTTCATTAGGAAGTAAATTACTTCAATAAAGAAAGGTCAGTATTAATCCACACTTTAGTTAAGCAAAACAAATGCCTTTTCCTTGGAATGTTCTAAAATACAGATATCTGGTAAAGATTTAACTGCTTGTGCTAGCTTCCAGTATATAAAATGCTTCATAAAATCCTAGAAGATGTTTTTCTTTAGAAACATGTGATGAAGATTTGATAACACTAATCCCTTTACTGAATTCTCTGTAGCTTACTGGTGTTTAAATGAGACACTACATGTGTGCCTTCCTCCCTCAAAGGCAGGTATAATACAAACCATTAAATTCCTGAATTTTAAATATTTAAATTCATTCTTAATCTATCAGCTGAGCAGGGAGCACTGGTTTGAGTAACTTTCTTATTTATATTCCAGTATTGCTTAGTAAGTATTTAGAATATGATTCAGATGGTGATAACACTTCCTGCCTAAGGCAGTGGTATCCTTTCAGTTAAAATCCAATGAAATGACAGAGATACTCTCTCTGTCTCTCTGTCTGTCTTGTTCTTCCTCTTGCCCTCTCTTCCTTTTACTATTATACTGAAACGAGAAAACTGTACATTATGAAAATGGGGTAAAAATTAAGTGGCTACACACAGCTTAAAATTTTACAATTGTGTTACACTTATTAAGTACCTAGTTATTTAGCAGTAGAAAGTGTTCAATCAACCTATTATGAATTTATTTTGAGTAAGTTAATGAAGTCAGTAGTTTGTATATATTTAAAGTTATGGTCATTATCTCTGACACTTTTCCTTATCCAGTGTTACTTTATTTGTTCAATGAAAATGGACACTTTGAGACAGAGATTATTCTGAAGGGGAATGACAAGAAAAGAATGATTAGCTATATTTTCAGGATTGATACTACTAATAATAACTAGTACTCATATAATGCTCTAAGTTTTGCAAAGCATTTTCTTAATGTTATCTCCTTTGATACTTAAAATAACCCTGTGAGGTAAATGTTGCTGTTAACCAATTTTATAAGAGAAAACTGACTGATCTGAAAGTAACTTGTCCAAGGTCACAGAATGTGGTCTTCCTGACTCCAAATTCAACACACTACCCATTACTCCCATTGCTCAATCAATAGTGTTGCCATACAATGTGATGATTGTCATAAGGAGTGTGGGAAGAAAATGTCAATTCAGTAAACAAAACCTATTTCTAATGGTCTGTAATCAATTATCATATATAACAAAATGTTAACTTTGAATAGTGCAAATTCTAATATATAAAACCATTTAAAATGGTTCATTTAATATATATATATATATATATATATATATATGTATAAGCATGTATATGTGAGCATTGTGGGTCCAAAGATTAAAAAGGAAACAGACCTTCTCCTCAAAAAGATTACATTTTCCTCAGGAGGTTGTATGTATAAAAATAAATGAGTACAATCTATGGTCAAATCTTCATTAGTGTGAATAATGAGAGACATGAAAACTTTACAATATTTGAATCTGCATTGTACATTTCCATTAGTCTATAACCAATTACTGTATTTAACAAAATAGAAATTTTGAATAGTTCAATTTCTAACACATAAAACCACTTCAAATGGTTATTCCTTCCTTCTTTCTTTCCTTTCTCTGTTTATTTCTTACTAAACCAGACCTAGCTGTATATACAAAGTAATTCAAATTATTTTAAGAGGGTGAGAGGGTTAACAACTGAATGGAGAAAGGGGGCATCAGCAAATGCCTCTTTTAGGAGATAGTATCTGACATATTCTTTGAAAGATGCTAGGGATTTTAAGAAGCAAAGGTAAGGAGAAAATACCTTTTATATCTGAGGTAACTTGTGTATTGTATGACCTGTGTGATCCTGGGCAAGTCATTTAACCCTGTTTGCCTCAGTTTCCTCTTCTGTAAAATGAGCTGGAGAAGGAAATGGCAAACCATTCTGGTAGCATTGCCAAGAAAACCTCAAATGGGGTCACAAAGAATCAGACACAACTGAAAGAACTTAATAAAACAAACTACATTCCTTCATTTTTTTTTCCTTTCAGGAGCTTTTAACAAGCAGATAAGTAGTATCATGGGTACAGCACTGACACTGGATTTAAGAAGACCAGAGTTCAAATCTTAAGTCACTTAACCTCTTTTCTGCCTTAGTTTCCTCTACTGTAATCATGGAATAATAATGTTACTTATCTGTGAGGATTGTTGTAAAGATCAGCACAGTGCCTGGAACATTGTAGACACTTAATACGTAATACATTCTTATTCCCTTCCCTTTTAGATTGTTTCATTCACTTCTTTTTGGCAATCTCTGTTTGATGTCAGACCATACAGAGGTGTCTTACAAGCAGAATATTGTGATTACAAGGAATACTTATTTGTGTGTTAGATAACCATCATGATAAAGTAGTGAACAATAAAGTATATACTATGGTTCCTAAATAGTATGTTATCTGGAGAAAGGAAAGTTACCACAGTGCTCATCTTGCCTCGCAGTTATTTTTGCCTTTGTGACAAGGCAGAGTACTCTCATTCCCTTCTTTGCCTTCTGCCCTAAGTTGGTGTAATGAAAAGGCAATGTGGAATGCTCACATATTCCCCATATAGAAATTGAGGCCATGGAGCTATGTATATCCAGCAGATGTCATATCTATTAGGCGATCTCTCAGTTATCTGCCAGTGTATTAGCTTGATCGACTTAGAAAATCTGATCAAATTTCCTATTGAATTTGCCTTTTAAAATAATTGTTTAGGTTTTCAGTGAAATTGAGTTTTAGCATTTCAAATGGGTAGAGTAGAAATAGAAATTAAGGTAATATTGGACTCTCGGAATTTTGCTTCTATGTAAATCATTCAAACTTAAATGCTCTTTGGATAGGTTAAAAAGTTATCCTTTTTCCAGTGCTATTCTATTTATAAGACATAAGTCAGTTTCATGGGCAATCTTATTGTAGAGATGAGTTGTAAAATTTTACAATTTACATCTTTTAAGGATCAAAATGCCAATGATATGCTTAATTTGAGATATGGATTATCCCATGACTTCCATATCAGTGGACATACTTACTGTTTCTTTTAAATGAAACAAGATTCCATTGAAGTAAATGAATAAATATTGTCCTGGGAATGTTGATAGCAAGACATTTTCTAATTTCTATGTTTACTAAAATGCACTTTTAAAGTATTACATTTAGTGCTATGAAATTCTTCTGTTTGCTTTTTATTTCAGTATGGGATATTCTGATGTTACTTTTTTTTTTTGGAGACTATGGCATTAAATAATCCTTCGGTTGATGGAGGTAGTTTGGAAAGCTTGTTATTGTTTGTCAGTGGCATCCAGCTCTCTGTTAACCTTTTTTGAGGTTTCCTTGGCAAATACTGGAGTGGTTTGCCATTTCCTTCTCCAGCTCATTGTACAGATGAGGAAACTGAGGTAAACTTCCCTCAGTGAAGTGACTTGCCCAGGGTCACATAGCTAGGAGGTATCTGAGGCCAGATTTGAACGCAGGAAAATGAGTCTTCTTGACTTCATGTCTAGCACTTTATCCATTGTATAACTTAGTTGCCCAGAAATTTTGTAGGATATACATTTTATGTATTACCATTGCATATAGTAAGTTGTAGAGTATTATTAAAATTTTTTTAAAATAATCAGTTTTTTTTCAACATTGTTCTATAACAGTTCTGATATCTTATAAGTTCTCTTGCAGTTGGATTTTGGCAAATGATTATCAAGGCAACTTCAGAGGAAAAAAAGCAGTCCATGGATGCTTTTTAACAAATGAAGGAATTTTCAATTTTAGTTCATAGGCCACATTTGTGGATAATATCAAGTGTAAAAAATAGTAACTCCTAAAAAGTAATATTTTAAATATAGGACCTCATCTTTCATTACTTAAGAATGAAAAACATTTGCTGGAATTGTGGTCTGAATAATTAGGTGTAGGACATGCGTGTAATGCAAGGAAGAATTACAGGGAAAGGATGTGTTTTGGGAAAGAGAATTACAATTTATGATAATTTTCTTCCCTTAGAATTTTGGACATGCCTCAGGTGAGAAGAGAATAAAAATAGCTGTAACCTGATTCATTGAATGAGCAACATGTTTATTTTGGTACCAGAATAAAAAATTGAATTTAAATTATTTTGCCTATTTTAAAATAATATTGGACTGATATTTAATCTTTCACCTTCCTAAGGTGGCAAACTTAGTCTCTAAGTATCCTAATAATTATTTGAATAAATTTCTAAACAAAAGTTAATACATGTATATACATATTATATATGTTTATATACATGTATAGATTCCTGTTAGTTAAGAGCTACAATATAAAATCTGAAATATATCATGTATACATATATACACATATATGTATTGTATATATGCGTATACATGCATGTACACCTTAATATAATTTTGTGATCAGAAGGCTAGGGTATAGGAAATACATCCCTTTACAGATAGAAAAATTTCCTTATTCTAGTTTCTGACTCCCTAGTTTTCCCCTATTGTCTGTCTGGTTGGCTTAGCCTAGACTTCTTGTCAAGGATTCCATGTTCTGAATATTTTTACCTCTCCACCTAACCCATGATTAAAGCTTTATTTGCTTGTGGTCTATATGAATACTGTGGGGTTTATTGTGTGTGGGTGTGTGTGTGGGGATGTGTGTGTGGAGGGAGTGGGGGGGGAGAAATCTGAAAAAAGTTTGTAGGAGAAACTCCCCTTTTTATACCTACTAGGATGTTTTCCTATTGTTTCCTCTTCCCTAAGAGTGTATATGGGGTATGTTGGAGCTGCATTTCTAAACTGTTGATATATTTTCTTTTCCAGGCCTTCATATCTCTAAATATATCGACATAATCATGATTAACATGATTGAAACATGATGAAATCATGATTAACAAAGTTAACGTGTAATACGTTTATATTTTACAAAGATAAAGAGTCTTTAGCATTGTAAAAGCCACTAAAAATAAGTATGGGCTATTTCTTTTCCCCCACATTTTCATTTTTTCCCCTTCCAGAAAACGAGCAACAGCAACAAAATTTTCTTACCATGGCTTCAATGTTTCCAGAAATTTCACAACTCTATTCTCCTACATAGTCTGATACTTTAATTTGTATTGAAGTATTAATGAATGAGAGGCAACATGTAATAGTAAGTAGAAGGCTAGCCTTGTAGTAAGAAAGACCTAGGTTCAAAATCTGCCTCTGACATGACTGTGGGCAAGTCAATTGATCTCTCTAAGTATCAGATAATTCTGTAACACTTATTTGCTAAATCAGTGGTGTCCAAAGGCAAGGTACCATCCCTCTGGGATGTGGTCAACCTGTTGAAAGTTAGCAAGACTGGTCATATCCAACCTTCCCCAAAATTATCAATCATGGGGCTTGTCCACTTAAGCTTGACAAATCTTCACCCACCAGTCCCATGTTGTGCCCCTTCCCACTGCGATATAGCTTCATACAGACACACTTTTCATTTTGGATGGATTTGAGTGAGTTTCACAAGATGAACAGACTTGAATAAGTTTTCATGGATTTCATTAAATTATCTTGTCCCCCAAACCCACCCCTCTTCCAAAGTGTCTCTGTTACTGCACCACTATCCTTCTGGTCCCCTAGGATGATAAATTCTGTAGCATCTTCAGCTCCTTACTCTTCTTCATTCCATGCAGAATTCTCAAGATTTTTGGTCTCAGGACCGCTTTACACTTAAAAATTAGGAAAAGGAAGGAAGGGAAAGGAATAAACATTATTAAGTACTTTGTGTCAGGTACTGTACTAAAAGTGCTTTATAAATATTATCTCATTTGATTAGCACAACAACCTTGTGAGGTAGATGGATCCCCATTTTATATTTGAGAAAACTGAGGTAGACAAAGGTTGTGTCTTGACCAGGATCACACAGCCAAATAAGTGACTGAGCCTGGATTGGAAATCAGGTCTTCCTGATTCCAGGCCCATCACTCTATACTGCCTAGCTGCCTCATTGAGGAACCTTCAAAGGGCTTTAGTTTACGTGGGTTATATCAATAAATATTTGCCATAACATACAGAGAAACATATTAGTATTATTATGAAAATCAGTTTGACCTTGTAGACCCCTGAAACAGATCTTAAGGACTTCTGGGGTTGCCAGACCACTTTTTGAGATCTACTGAATTAAATTAATTTATGTGTGTCCTAAACATATTCATAGATATATGTATACATTGCATAGTATGCATATATTCACTTACATTCATATATGCATGTGTAAATATACAT
The DNA here is from genome assembly GCF_900497805.2 of Vombatus ursinus. NCBI lineage: Eukaryota > Metazoa > Chordata > Mammalia > Diprotodontia > Vombatidae > Vombatus > Vombatus ursinus. Next base: position 3,180,500 of record NW_020949613.1, read on the forward strand.
ATATACCTATGCACATATACACACATGATACTGTATAAAGAAAGAATCATGTAATGAATTTATATTGAAATCTTTCTGTTGAGTTGAAACCAAGGACAATTTTCTTTTTCCTTTTTACTCTTGCATTCTGTATGGTGAATATTTATACATGAAGAAACATGAGTCCTGCTAAAAATCAGTAATGACCTATTATTGAGAGTTTTTTGATAAGTAAACATGTCTTCTTTTTTTTCCCTTTTAGTGAGGCAATGGGGGTTAAGTGATTTGCCCAGTGTGGCACAGCTAGTGTCAAGTGTCTGAGGCTGGATTTGAACTCAGGTCCTCCTGACTCCAGGGCTGGTCCTCTATCCACTGTACCACCTAACTGTCCCCATAAGTAAAAATTTCTAAAAAAATATTTTAACCTGCTTGACTAGTTAGACTGATCAAACTAACTGAATCATTGATTCTGTAGTTTTTATTGTTTATTTCTGTCTTATCTGTGCCTTTGGGTATAGAGATTTAAAAAAAAAATGAAGCATATTCTGTCTTTTGCTTTCACTAAAATATTCTTACTAAAATATTTTAATCTGCAAAAACATTTGTTATTAAATACATTTAAAATATATTTTCATCTTTTCTAATCTTCAATTTACATTTTATGTGTTTTATTATATGTTTAGTATGTGAATACTTGTACATTACATATTTTAAACAAAAATACAATTATGGGAGTTTTATCTATCAGATAGATTTACTGCCAGGGATATGTAATTAAAAAATTAATAGCAACTGTACCAAATTATAGATGGATTGCTCCGCAGTTAAAATCACATACCCTTGATTTTAGGATTATCAAATTAGAGGGATCTTACATACTAGTCCAATCTCTTCATTTTACATGTGAATCTACTGAGACTCAGAACACAGGCACTATGTGATAGTAGTGAGATTTGTGCCCAGGTCCTTTGACTCCATATTAGTACTATTCTATGTCTCACATCATTGCTGATGAAAATTTAATATATTCTTGAATTACAGGTTTGTATTTAAGAAGAGTCTTCAGTGCGATAAGTAAAAAAAAAAAAACTGATGAATGTTAGGAAATTGTACATTAGGCTTGTAGAAGATTTGTGGGAAAATATTTGGGGGGGGAAGAGTTTCAGTCTTCAAATAGCATGTTGGCTTTGCTCTAATTGTTAGCAATTAAAGCAACTTGGTTTGTTTCTTAAAAATGGGCAGAGATAGATTCATCAGCCTGGAAAAATTAGAACTAAAGAATAGTTCTTCAAAAAGATTGCTGGAATATTATCCCATCTGTACATTAGATATCCTATTCTTCTGTTATTATGAAAGCATTTAAAGTCAGGTTCATGAAAGTTTTGAGGAACAAGGATGTCAGAGTCCAGGTTTACTGTTTGAATTTATTTACAACACTTTAGGCCTAAGGGAGTCTTAAAAACAAAACACAAAAAAAATTTTATTGATTTTTTTATAGTCACTTTGCACTACACTTCATATTGATCCCTTCTTTGTGACAAAGAAAAACAATTAAGTAAAAGCATCTTTTACAATGACTATATGTGACAGTGTATATAATATTCTGTTCTAGTAGTCTCCCAGCCTCTCTCCCATGAGGGAGGATATAAGTTTCATCAGCTGCATCCCATGTAGTCTTACAGTTGAACAAAGGTTTTTCCTTCTAAGCATGAAAGATTTGAGCACTTTGTTCTTAAAATTCAGGTTACCCTACTTCATAATACCTTAGGTTGCACATGATCAATATCAAGCAATTATTAAGCACTTGCTGTATGTTAAATATTCTACTCTGTTCAATTTCTAACTGACCGTGTTCACCTACCTGAGACAATAAGGAAGGGTTGAAAAAATATTGACTAGGATACAATTATCAGAGTCATCCAATCTCTTGGAATGTTCTGCCTAAGACCTCAAGCAAGTTACAGCACAGTCTACAAGGAGTAGAGAATCTATGACCTTGCAGATCCTTGGATGTGGCCTTTTGACTGAATCCAAGTTCTACAGAACAAATCCTTTTATTAAGGGGATTTGTTTTGTGAAGTTTGGATTCAGTCAAAGAGCTGCATTTGAGGACCTAGAGGGCTACATTTGGCCTTGAGGCCACAGGTTCCCCACCCCTGGAAGACATAAGCCTTTTCTAGGACACACACACACACACACACACACACACTCACACTCACACTCATACCACAACACAGAAACACAAATGCAGGCACATAAAATGCCTACTGGCTAAACAATTTTTAGAGCTACATAGCAGTGCTAAATTGACTTTCTCACTCCTTCTTTTAACTAGAAGATCAGGTTTACGGCTTTGGTAGAAGAGACATTTGGAAATGGTGACCTCGTGGTTCTAACTTTTATCTATTGTTTTCAGGCAGCTTCTAGCTGTGAGCAATGCTTAAACTTTATTTAAAGCTATTGGCATAAACTGCTGACTTCTTGTTCCCTGTAGAATTGCCTCTCTAAGTCCAGTAATGTCGAAACTGACAGGGCCTGGGACCTAGGGTTGGTTTTTACTTCCAAATCTAAGTTTATATCTAAAATCACTAAATATGAATTAATTCAATACAGTTCTCTCATTGGCAATTCTGCCATAGTTAATTCAGGGATAAAACATTACCATTTGAAATATACACACATAATTTAAATTTTAGGTACATACATTAACCTGAAATTTAAATTTCAAAACAACTAAAACATGTTGAAGTTAAAGTTATGCATCCTGTGATAAAGCATATTGGATTGCCCACTTGATGGTAATTTAATAAAAAAATTGTATATTCTGAATTTATGTATTCTGTGCTGGATTTAAGCCCATGCTTAAATTTTACTCTCAATTCCCAACTATCGGCTGTGCTGCTTTTCAGTAATAGTTGCGTATTCTTAGTAGGCTAGAATATATGACTGCTACCACTGATACACTAATTTATTTGTGTAATTATAGATTCTCTAGTCATGTGTAGTAGGTTGATATTGAGCCAAATGGTAATGCCTTTTGACATTTACATTTATTTTCTCTATTAAAATATTTCCTGTTCTTGGATTACTGGAAAAATAAAAAAGCAAAATATAGATGATTAACATGAGATTAATGTAGCCCCTTGAATATAGTATATTTTGTTTGTAAAATAAATAAACCACTTAATTGATTTTTCCAACATTTAAAGCTTCTTGAATCAAATAGCTAAGGCTCACTAGAAAATCCATCCTGCAGTTCTCTTCATTTGTAAGTGATTCTTCCACAGGATGTGCTTATCATATCTCTGCAGAAACAATACCAGGTACCCTACAACAAAAATCATATAATTTTGCTCAAATTTTCATACTGAAATCTAAATGTCACAACCAGGAACTTAGGGCCTCAAAGTCAGATTAGGAGAAAGGACCACCTTACATTGAGAGGTTGGCCTAGATGACCTCCATGATTTCATATAAATCTTAAGTTTCTATGATTCTAACATCCTTTAAAGAGAGGCATTGTTTTATAATGCAAAGAGTACTAGAATTTTATATTTACAGATATTTATGACTTCAGTAAAGTCATTTAAGATATTTGAGTCTCAGTTTCCTCATCTGTAGAATTAGTCTAATTACACTTGGAGCTGTGAACTTCATAGGATTGTTGGGAAAATAAAAATGAATTTATATATCTAGTATGTGTAACTCTCTCTCTCTCTATATATATATACATATATATATATACATATGTACAGTGAGTTTTTCACCATAAAGCAGTATATGTTTGAACTACCATCATTTATTAATTAGAAAATAAATGAGTAAATTTAGTTGAGTCAAATATGATAATAATAATTCACATTTATATACTCTTTTAAGCTTTGCCAAGTACTTTCCTTGCAACTACCCTGTGAGGTATGGGGTATAATTATTTTTATCTCCATTTCACAGATGAAGAAACTGAGTTTCTTAGAGGCTAAACGAGTAACCAATGATCACATAACTCACAAGCATTAGGCCATTAAGTTCCACGAAAATAGACATTGTTTCTTTTTCTGTTTTTATATGTGCTTTTCATGTAGTAGGTGCTTATGATATTTTTGATTGATTGAACGAAGTACTTAAAGCAGGATTTCATCCCATGTCTCTAGACTCCAAAACCAATGTACCATCCATTATACCACACTGTCTTTTCAGGATATAATTGTGTGGAAAGATTGTCTCTGTTGAGGTGAAGAGAACGACTGCAATGTTAACATTCTACTTTCAAAGGTAATACAAAATAAAACAGTCTCTACTCCTTTAGCTACATAGGAGCTAATTCACTATCTCTTCCTATGATGAGAGAGAAAGGCAGACTTTTGTACTTCCCCCATGTTGACTAGAGCCACATGAATAATTAACCTTCAACAACTATTTCTCTGCAACATTCCACCCTTTGAAACCACTTTTATCTAGAGAATTGTCCAAAAGCCCTCACCCAACCATTTTCATTTTTATCTCCATGTTCAGTATCTGTATGTCTTTTAACACTCCATTATTAACATTTCTCTTGCTATAATTTATTTTTTCCTCATACAAAATTTTAAAAAAATGGTTTGACATTATGCATTCTGCTTGCCTCAAGTGCAATAAGTATAGAAAGATCACTTGTTCTTTTCATTATATTATAATCTATGTAAATATTTCTTGATATTATTTAGTCTCAGATGAATATCATTTAGGCATGCCACCAAGGGAATTATATTCCTTTCCATTACGGATATAAGTTGATTTTTTTTGTTGGTCTTTATAGATTTCATTTAAGGGGAAAGCAGAGTGAATGCAGGTCTCATTTTTAGTAATGTGCCTTTCATACTTAAATTAGGATAATACTGAAGCATAGCCATTGGCTCTTAGTGCCTAGAGTGAGAAATGCTCCCAGAAGCCCCTCCTTTCTGTATGCTATGAGTACTGGAAGCCAGGAACCTGCCATGATTTTGCCAAGACCAGGTTCTTGAAATTAGTATGGTTCTGATACCAGCGAAACTGAGGGAGGAAATAAATGTGATCTGTTTGGTTTTGATCTGGCTTTTGTTTCTTTTAAACATGATGCTCTCACTAGCAAAGTAGGAAAAAACATGCACTGAACTACATCAATCTAGCAGCTGCATACTATTTGAAGGAATTTGCTTGAAAAGTTTTCAATCTTTGTATGTCTTTTGTGTTATCTTTAGGGAGCATAAGAAATGCAGTTCTGTAGTGGTTCATTCTGAGCAGCTGGTGTTCGATTGAATATTTTTATCCGTCTACCAACAACTGACTCTGCTTACTTCACTCTTCTCCATCCATCCATCTATCCATCTCTCTCTCTCTCTCTCTCTCTCTCTCTCTCTCTCTCTCTCTCTCTCTCCCTATCCATCTATCTATCCATGTTTCCTTGTTTCTCTGTATTCATTACATGCATCATCCCCTCTCCCTCAGGAGTCTGTTGCTTCTCATTAAGGACCTCTGCCTTAGAGGAAAGCAATCCAACCCCTTCATTTCCGAGATGTGAATATTGAGGTTCAGAGAGAAGGTTGAATGGTACAGTGCAAAGAGCATTAGATTTAGAATCAGAGGGTACAGGTTCAGATCTTATCTCTATCTCTGAGTGATCTTAGAAAAGTCTAAGTACTATGTCCCTCATTTGTGGGTCGAGGTGCTTGCTAGCCCTTAATCATTGATCCTGTGTTCCTCAGTGTCTTCCCAAGTTGGAAAATACACTGACTAAAAGAACCATGTTCTATGAATTCCTGACATCTGTGAAATCACAAGTGCAGACTTCTCAAAATCAGTGACTGGAATGAGGTTCTGAACATGTCTGTGTTTAAAGGTAACATCAAGAGGAATGGTGAAGGAGGTAATAGTTATAGTAAGGGTCATTAGCACTGTGGACAATAGAATTTAAGATAGAAAGGTGGTAGAATTAGGTATAAGTGAGGCACCTAGCTGGTACAATGGATGGAGTGATAGGCCTGGAGTCAGGAAGGCCTGAGTTCAAATTTGGCCTCAGACACTTACTAGCTGTGTGACCTGGGCAAGTCACTTAACCTAACTGTTTGTGGCAAACCACTCTAGTATCTTTGCCAAGAAAACCCCAAATGAGATCACACAGAGTTGGACAAGACTGAAATGGCTGAACAGCAACAGTAACTGAGTATTTTGGAGCAAGTTTGCAATGGATTGTTAGAATTTTGATGTGAGCATTAACAGTTTGGAAATCAGCAAACATTATGAATCAAGGGCTTGATTTATTGTTTTGCTGATTGTCTGGACTTAAGAAAGTAATAGAAAAAACGTCCGTAATGCAGATTAAACTTAAAAGTGTTTCTTTTGTACTTTTTTATTTTCCTAGAAATATTGTTGTTAAATGTTTATCAGCACACTCCTGAGTAAAAGGGTGGATGGGAGAGTGCTGATGGAAAGGATAAAGATATTTAACTATTAAAGACAGGAATTGATGAAAATAGACTGTTATAATACAGGAAAATATATAGGGGTCCTGTTAAACAACAAGATAAGGTATGATAGATTAGCAGTGAAGTCTCATTGTTATGAAAACAGAATAATGTTAGATTGGAATATAGCATATCTGAGCTCTGTGAGTTTTACTCATATTATAAAAAATATGAAATAGTAAAATCATAAATAGATTGCTCATCACTGGCAAAGACCTTAATAATATGGTGTCTTGTTTAGGACTCTGCAGGGTAAAAAAGATAAGTAAAACTTTGAAAATCTATCATGGAAAATGACAGAGAAAGACTTAGGAATTTATAAATATTCAGTATTTAAAGCCATTCACAAGCTGGGTCCAAACTGTCTTTACTTATGGGGAAACTGAGGCCAACAGTGGTTAATACTGTCTCAGGTTCACATAGCTAAAGAGATTACGAGGCAGGATTTCAACTCAAATCTTCCTCACTTAAATCTGCACTCTATCTACCATACTACCTATCAGGAAGGGACATTAGAGCAGCTATTCTTAACTTTTTTCTTTGTGTTCTATACCAGAGAGATTTGACATTATTCCTCCACACACACTAAAAAGTCCAACTGAACTAGCCTACTTGTGATACCTTCATATGATGTTTCAACCCTCCCCCCATCTCTGTACCTTTGTAGAGATTATCCCTTCATGAACAGAATGTTCATCATCCTTCCTCTTGCAATCATGAATTCTCTCTCAAACTTAACTATGGTGCCATTTCCCACGACACTTTTCTGATCCTCCCAGTTGTTAGTGCTTTCTTCTCCCCACCAAATACTTTACATTTACTTTGTATGTACATTTATATTTACTTCTCTATGAAAATAATAGATCCCCTAAGGAAATCTAAGTTCTTTGAGGGAGATATTGTTTCATTTTTGACTTTGTATCTTCAGCTCCTACCATAATATGTTTTACATAATAAGTATTTGATAAATACTTGTAGAATTGAATTAATTTAAAAGGAGACAATATTAGGGAAACAATAAGGAATTTTATAGAATATGTTGATTAGTGATTTTCTTCTGTTTCTTACATCAACATAATGTCTCAATATCAATGTCTTTTCCTCTCCTCCCTGAGAACCATCTCATATGATAGTATTGTTTTAGAGAAGAAAAAAATGTGAACACAATGAATCTATATATTGAAAGAATCTAAAAATGTGTGCAATATGTAACACATGTAAACCTACAACTTCATGAAGTGGTAGGTTGAGAGTATCTTCTCATATCACTTAATTCAACTCCTACTTGATCTTTATAACTCTTACATTTACTTTTGTGTGGTTGTGGTAGTTGTTTTGGTGTGTCATTCTTTCCATTTACATTGTACTTACTGTATATATTGTTTTCTTGACTTTGCTTACTTCACTACATATCAGTTTATCTATCTTTCCATGTTTCTCTGTATTCATCACATGGATCATTTGTTACAGCACAATAGTATTCCATTACATTCATGTCCCACAATTTATATAGCCATTCACAAATTGATGGACATCTACTTTGTCTACAATTCTTTTTTTTTTTTTTTTTGGTTAAGCAATGGGGGTTAAGTGACTTGCCCAGGGTCACACAGGTAGTAAGTGTTATGTGTGTGAGGCCGAATTTGAACTCAGGTCCTCCTGACTCCAGGGCTGGTGCTCTATTCACTGCGCCACTTCGCTACCCCTTTGTCTACAATTCTTTTCTCACACAAAGAGTGCTGCCATAAATATTGTGGAGTACATAGGAACTTTATTTTCTTATTGATGACCTCCTTGGGGTATAAGTTCAGGAATGGGGTCTCAGAAATGGGGTTGAAAGGCTATTGACATTTTAGTTAATTTATTTGCCTAATTCTAAATTGCTTTCCAAAATGATTGTACCACGTTATAGCTCCACCAATAATGTATTAGTGTGTCTAACTTCCACAACCTCTTCAACATTTGACTGTTGTTATTTTCTGTCATTTTTGCCAATTTGCTTGGTGTATGGTGAAACCTCAGGGTTGTTTTGATTTGTATTTCTCTTATTAGTTATAAGGATCATTTTTTAAAATACAGTTGTGAATACTGTGATTTTTAATATAAAAGTCATGTATCCATCTAGAATGTGGTATGTGTTGTAAGGTGTGAGTCTAAGTCTAATTTCTGCCTAAGGGCTTTCCTGGTTTCCCAGCAGTTTTCATCAAATAGGGAGCTTTGCCCTGGGTAATTTATGTTTCCTGCTTCATCAAACACTGAGTTAATGAGTTCTTTTGTTCCTAAATATCCGTTGTCTGGTATGTTCCACTGATCTCTCCCTCTCTTCTTTAAGTAATGCCAGATGATTTTGATGACTGCTGCTTCATAATATAGTTTGAGGTCTGGAAGTGCTATTTTCCCCTTACATCCTTACTTCTTTTTATTATTTCCCTTTAAATCCTTTGTTTTTCCTAATTAATTTTATTTTATCAATTTTTGTAAAGTATCCCTTTGGTAATTTGATTGCTATAACATAAAAAGTATAATTTTTTTTTTGAGTACTGTCATTGTTATTATATTGCCTTGGCTGAGACATGAACACTGATTATTCCTCTAGCTACTCAGGTTGTTTTAGATTATTGTTAAGAAGCTCTTTGTAATTGAATCTATACATGGCTTCCTTTTTTTGTTATTAGGAGGTTGATCCTCAGGTAGTTTATGTATTTTGTAGTCATTTGAAAAGGATTTTCTGTATTTTATCGCTTCTTCCTTTTTTTTGTTATTTTTATATAGAAATGCTGCTGACTTTTGAGGATTTATTTTGTAGCCTGCAAATTAGCTGAAGCTCTTAATTATCTCAGATAGTATCTTTGTAATTCTCTGGGGCTTTCTAAGTAAACTGTCATATTATCAACAACCAGGGATACTTCTATCTCCTTTTTATCTATTATTATTACTTAAATTCCTTTCTCTTTTCTTATTGCTATCGCTAAATTTCCAGGACTATATCAAATAACAATAGGAGGAAATGGGCATGTGTACATCACTCCTGTATTTATTAGAAAAGGCTCTATAGTATCCCTGTTGCATATGATGCTTGCTTCTGGTTTTGTAGAGATACCTAACATTTTTTTTTAAAGGTCACATATGCCTATAATTTGTAGGACTTTCAGCGTAAAAGTGCTGTACTTTGTCGAAGGCTTTTTCTGCATCTATTTAGATGATCATGTGGCTTTAGAAGTTTTGTGTTTTAATATAATTAATTATGTTGATGGTTTTCCTAATGTTGACCATCTTTTCATTCCAGATATATATTTAACTTGGTCATAATAAATAATTTCTGGAATAGGGTTTTGTTTAAATTTTTTCAATCAATGTTCGTTAATGATAATGGTCTACAATTTTCTTTCTGTGTTTTATCTTTCCCTAGCTTAAGTATTAGGACTGTGTTTTTCTCACAAAATGATGCTGATAGGCTTCTTCCTTTCTTGGTTTTTGAGAGTAATTTGTGAAGTTTAGGTACTAACTTCTTTAAAAGTTTGAAAAAATTCTCATGTGAATCCATCAGGTCTAGGAATTTTATTTTTCTTTGGTAGTTCCTTTACACTTAGATCTATTTCCTTTTCTGTTATTGAATTATTTAAGGTCTCTCTGGTTTGCTGATAGTATGAATATTTTATATTTTTTAAAGTATTCTTGTATTTCTTTTGTATTTTCTTTATTTTAGGCATATAACTTTGCAAAATATATACTGATTATTCTTTTTATTTCTTCTGGTTTTATTGAGATTTCACATTGCTCATTTGCTATTTATTTTATTAGTTTGATTTTCTGCTCATCCTTTTTAATTAGTCAAAGGTTTATCAATTGTATTAGTCTTTTCAAAAAATAAGCTTTTAATTATACTTAAAATTTATAATTTTTGTTTTAATATATCAATTTTCCCTCTAATTTTAATATCTCCTCATTTATGCTAATTTTAGTTTTGTCTGTTTGTTGGTTTTTTATTTAAAAATGATTATTCAGTTCATTAATCTTCTCTTTTTCTGTTTTGTTAATGTATGATTTTAGTGATATGATTTTCTCCCTGAGAAGTACTTTAGTTGTATCCAAAATTTTTTGGTGTGTTGCTTTATCATTATCTTTTACTTAGTTATTGTTTCTATGATTTGTTCTTTGGCTTGTTTGTTATTTAATACTTCATTGCTTAAGTCTCCATTTGAGTCTGTATACTTCCTGATTTTTGAACCAATTTCTATTCTTATTTTATTATAGCCTTTAAAAAATACTTTGATTATTTCTGCCATTTTATATTTGCTGTATCCTAATACATAATCATTTTTGGTAAAAGAAGAATTTCATGTGGTACAGAGCAAACTTTTGCTGTCCCATTAAAAGATGCCATAAATCTTTTAAATCTACTTTCCAGATAAAGTTAATAACTTCCATATTTTCTCTTTTGTTTATCTTTCTGTTAGATTTATCCAAAACTGATAGAGGATTATTGAAGTCTCCTGTCACATACTGTCTATGTCCTCCTGAAGCTCAGGCAATGATTTTTTTATGAATTTAGATTGTAAAGCATTTGGAGGATATAAGTTTATTACTGATATTGGTTTGTTGTCTGTATTCTTTTCAGCAAAATATAGTTTCCTCATTTGTCCATTTTTATTTTTAGAATGTTTGTTTTTGCATTGTTTGATAGCATGATGGTAATTCCCAATTTTTTTTATCACTTGAGGCATAGTAATTTCTTTATTATCCTCTCAGTTTTATTTTGTGCATTTCTTTGTTTTTTAAATATATTTCTTGTAAGCAACAGATTTCAGGGTTTTCTTTTCTTATCTAACTTGTCAATCTTTTTAAAATATTTATTTATTTTTAGCATTCATTTTGAATTTCGAGTTCTAAATTCTCCTTCCTTTCCACCTTTCCCCCATGAATTGAGAATGCAAGCAAAATGATATCAATTATACATGTGAAATCATGCAAAACATTTCTATATTAGTCATACACACACACACACACACACACACACACATACAACACATACTTTAATTTTCAATCAGAGTTCTCTTTGCAGGCAGATGACATTTTTAAATTGTGTGTCCTTAGGAATTGTCTTGGATCATTGTGTTGATCAGAATACCCAATTCTTTTATGGTTGATAATCTTTACAACATTGCTGTTACTTTGCATAATGACCTCCCAGTTCTTTTCACTTCATTTACATTATGTCATACAGGTCTTCCCATGTTTGTTTGTTTGCTGAAACCATCATGATCCTATGCTACAACTTATTCAGCCATTGCCCGACTGGAGAGTGTCCCCTCAATTTTGTATTCTTTGCTATGTTTTTGTCCATATAAGTCTTTTTTTTCCTTTTCCTTTGATTTCTTTGAGTTTAACAGACCTGTTACCGGGTCAAAGGCTATGTGTAGTTTTACAGCTCTTTGGGCGTAGTTCTAAGTTGTTCTCCAGGATGATTAGCCCGATTTACAACTTTACCAACGGTTTATTTTTTTCCCCTTCTCCCAAGCTTGAAAAATGTTTTACCCTGACCTTTTGTTGGCTCTGTCACTCCAAAATTCTTTTCGAGGCAGTATCTTAAAGTTGTTTGGAGGGGGATATTGGGAGAGTTCAGCTGGGTTGATGCCTATGCCCTGCCATCTTCCAATCTTTTTTTTTTAAATCAGATTATTTAATCTATTCCCATTTAAGGTTATAAGAGTTATGTTTATGTTTTCCTCCATCTGTCTCTAAATTTTTTTTCAAGTTATGTTTTTTCCCCTTCTGTTGGAAACACAATATTATGTTCCTTCAGTTATCTTAATCTTTTTTTTTTTTTTTAAGGTAGCTTTGTTCCTACTGCCTCTTTTCCCTTCCTTCCAGTCTCTTCTTGTTTGTTATCCTTTCAAAACTCTTAAGGTTTTTTTTTTAATTTGTTCTACTTTTCTGCTTTTGTCTGGTTATATATTTCTTCCTCCTCTTTTTTCTTCTCAGTTAATTAAGTCCCCCTTCCTCATTAGTTTTTAATTTTGTTTTTGTGCCTTTTTCCAAAAAGGATTTCTCTCATGTTCATCCTTATCCATTTTCTTTTTCTATTTACTTTAGACTCATTCTCTGATTCGTGACCCCTAAAATCATCTAATCTCTCTTTTTTATCTCTGTATTCTTTATTTAATCAAAACTAAAGGTATCCATTCTAGGCTCTGCCCTTTAAATGTTTTCTGCAACTGCGTTGTAGGTCTTACCCCATGTACTCTCCTTTTCTGTTGTGCCTCACTCTCACACAATGCCAATTATTTCAGGTATCAGAAAGGACACTCCTCCATAGTAGCCACCTTCTCCACCCTCACAGATCTATACGCTTTCTTGTTGACCTTCCCTCCCCACATTTGCTTGGAAATTTCCACCCTATGTCCATGCTCTCTCACTCCTCCATATGCCAGGTGAACCCAGGGGTTCTAATTCACCCATTCCCAGGACAAATAGACTTTTCAGGCACCAAATTCACCACCTTCATTCAGTGTAAGGTTTTTTTTGTCCTTCACCCATAGTAACCTTTCTCAGTGAAATACACTCCCACCTCCAGATTAAGGGCTTTTTTTCCTTTCCCCTGCTTTTCAGTCTTCAACCCCTCCTCATCTATTCCCCTGTAGGCACTTTTCTTTCTGAGACCACAGGGGTCCCCTTCTCTTTGCTACGTAGCCCTTTATTTGACCCTGAAACATATTTCTTTCTTCTCTGTCCTCCTCTCTTTGCACTGTTGTGTATACTCCCATGTTATAATGCTCCACAAAAGAAGCATTCACAATTAGGCAGGGTGTCACCAGGTTCTGGCCATAATGCCCCATCTGACTCTTCATTGTTACCTTTACCATATTTCCACCTCCAACTCATCTCCTTGTGTGACATTTAGACAGAAATCTCTTACTGGTCTTTCTGTTGTCACTGTTGCTGTTGCTATTTACATTTATTCACTCCTGCATTTTTCTTGTTTGAGGTGTTCAAGAAGCAAATTATGCCTTCATTTCTGAGTTTCTTTCTAAAAATGTTTCAAATTCCTCTCTCTTATTGAACATTCTTCTTTTGTTTTGTATGGTTAAACTTAGATTTGCAGGATAGGTTCCCCTGGGCTGCATCCTGAGCTCCAATGCTTTTCAGAACAAATTATTCTATTCCCTCCATTTTTTTCTAGTGAGTTCAGAAGCCATTTTATTTGAAGATCTTTTCTTTATATTTGACAGTATTCCTCCTGATGGTTTGTAGCACTTATTTTTGAATTGAATTGTGAAATTTAACCATTGTGTGTCTTAGAGTTTGTAGAGTTGTTTTTTGTTTCCTGGAGCAATCTGTGACTCTTTCAACAGAGATTTCATCTTCTATGTTTAGAAGTTTGGGGTAGTTCTGTTCTATTATTTCCTTCATTATCATGTTATGGCTTTTTGTTCTGCCATGTTCCTTTGGGAGACCAATGATATTTAGGTTTTTTCCTGTGCATCCTATCTTCGAGATCTGTATTCTTTGCTTGCATACTAAACATATTTTCTTTTCTTTCTTTCTTTCTTTCTTTCTTTCTTTCTTTCTTTCTTTCTTTCTTTCTTTCTTTCTTTCT